>NC_067155.1:42923171-43170671 GCF_903995435.1 Acomys russatus | reverse complement strand
AGAACACTTCTCTAATAAAATTGAGCCTCTTCGTCTTTCGACGCACAGCAAAGCTTATGAGGTTCCACCTCTGGGTACGAAATAAGTGGGAGTGGGCGATTTTAATAAGCAGCTGAAAGACCAGCACATAATTCAAAGTTCCCTCTGTATTTGATTATAGCGATCTAAGCAGAAGATCATATTAGGGATGCTATAATCAGCCAATCATTTGCAGAAGACAAAGTGGCCAGCTGGAAGTGAGGCAAGGACCTATATATGATGCGGTTGATCTGATGGCGGAGCAAGCAACCCAGAGACCTATGAAATAACTCTATCAATTTGTTTCTTCCATAGTTTTTGAAATTTCTTTCCTAAGAGGAGTTGAAACGATCGAGTTAATAGCCCACTCACTGGAAGGCTGTCGCTCATGGTAGAGCGCTTGCCTAGCATGTGTGAGGCTTGGGTTCTAGCCCCATCGTTGCAAGAAAAGAAAAAGAACAGGAGAGTAATACAAAATAACAAGAAGAGAGAAAGAAAAGAAAAAGGGGGCGAAGGAAAGAAAAAGATGAGACATGAGAAGATACCCCTTTATGGTCATTTTTAAATAGCACAGCCTATTGCCTAGATCGTGAAATTTATTGGAATTATTTTCCAGTTGTTGGTGATAATTGTGTTCTGATGTAGCAGTTTTATTTTTATATTTTTGTTACTTTGATTAATTCTCGGTTCTATATTTTTTATTCTTTGAGAATTTCATGCAATGAAATATGATCATATATATTTATTCACCATTTTTCTTTCCAATCTCTGGCTATCCCACCAAGCATACCCTTTCCAACTTCATTTCGTGTGTGTGTGTGTGTGTGTGTGTGTGTATGTGTGTGTGTGTTGCCCAAAATTAGTGTTGTTCATATGTCCATGGATACGGGACCATTCAAGGCAGCATGGGAAACTCCCCATTGGCCACACCCTCTAAGAAGAATGAGTCTCTCTTTCCCAGGGGCTATGAACAGTCAACAGCTCCTCAGTAAGTGATAGGGCCTGGAGAGCACCCCGTTTATGAGTTATGAGCTGATGCACATATCAAATGCCTCTACTTCTCAGGATTTTGTAGTCTTGCCTTGCAACTCTACAACACTGGTATGAGACATTATGTGGATTCTATGACTCCGGTTCAGCCTTTATGCAGAAGCAAGCATTTGACATCTGGCACTCTAAGATGCTAAGAATGTCTACAGCGGTGTGGAGGAGGTTAGAGGAGAGGTTGGTAGAGAAAAATAAACAGTTGTTTGGGTTTTTTAAATTATGAGGCTAGCCTTGCCTACATGATAAGTTCTAGACCAGCCAGAGTGAAACACAGACCTGAAAAATATTTTATAGTCATCCCTTATCCCATTACACCAAATTAACTATTAACTGTTTTGTAGAGATTTTTCACATACCTAATTTTTAAAAAATGTATCGCTTGTACAAAATTTGTTTTGATGTCATTTGTTCATGAATAATGAACATGGCACATCTGCACTGTTGTGAATGGTATCTGGATCATTATTTTCATGATCTTTATAACTATCGAATCCATTCTGTAGTGGAGAATGTTCATTTCTTTTCAGCTTTGATAATGTAAATAGCACATAAGTGTATGCCTTTATAATAAAATGTTTACATGTTATTTTAGTGGTTTCCTTGGAAGAATAATCTAGAAATTAAAGTTCTGGATCATCACTTATAAGCATATTTTAAAGCAATTTTCACATACTACCAAATCAAGAAAGACTGAGAAGACTTGTGTGTACACCATTTATGTAACACCACTCCTTCACCTAGGAACCTAATGCACTGTGGAATATTTGTTAGTCCATTTTGTGTTGTTATGACACAATACATGACTCAAACAATTTAAAGACAACCATTTGTTTTGGATCATAGTTTCAGGGGTTTCCACCCATCGTAGTGGAGAGGGTTGGTGGGGCAGAGTCATTCACAGTATGCACATCATCCTGAAAGTGAAGAAATGTCTGCACTGCCGGGTTCTTTCTTTCCTCCTGTTATTTGTTTGGGTCTTGAGCCTATGTGGTGCTTCCCAGCCCACTCCATCCAAGCCGCTGATTGCCACTCTACAAAGGACAGCCAATCTTTATTGTCCATGAGAATGTTTACAGAGAAACTTTCCTTATGAGGATAGAGTCTCCCTGCACATGGGTACCACTATCCCATAGGCTGAGATCACAGAACAAAAGGATGAAAGGAGACAGTGAGCTGGGCGCCAGTGTTCACCTTTCTGCTTCCCGGCTGTGGATGCAATGTAGCCAGCTGCCTCCAGCACCTGCTGCCGTGCTTTCTACATGAGGTGGAACCGTAACCTCAAGTTGTGATGCAGCATAAACCCTTCCTTTCTTCCTTATGTTGCTTTTGGTGGGGGCATTTCGTCACAACACTGAGAAAAGTAATACACTACCTTAGTGAGAATTCCAGGACTTTGGTTTCTTTTAGAAAAGCACAGAAACATTATACGAATGTATTTTCATTTTAATCCCAGGCGTGGAGAGTTGGGGCTGCTTCAGACTGTCCACAGCAGCTAACTATGATTTGCCTCGTGCTCTAGCAGAGGTGCGTTTGGCCAGCTGCAGATAGTTTCTGTGATTGTGTGATGTTTGGGATTCTGGGAAGTTTTCAGAGGGTATATAAATGCTAGGGACTCCGAGAAGCATGGTTGGTAGTTGGTGGCTGTTCAGGAGGTGGGGGTGGGGTGGGGATTGGTTGCAGTTTGTTAGTAGTCATGTTCAAAGAAGAAACAAGAAGAAAGAAATTAGATTTGAGGATCTCTATCTCTCCTACTCTATTCTTCTTTCTCTCCTATCTAGTGGTAGGGGTAAAGCTAGGGGGATGAAGGGTGAGGGAAAGAAGAACCCACAAAGCAGTGAAGGTCAAATTACACATGGCAATTCTATCCACTTAGATCAGCATCTTCGCTGGTTTCCTAGAGATGCAACAGAACACAGCCAGCCAGGTGACTTTAAAGCAACAGAAATATGTTGTTTCACAGTCATAAAGGCTAGAAGTCCAAGATCAAGGTCTTGGGAGAGCAACACTCGTTCTGTTGACCCTGGGGGAAAATATCTCATTAACGTTTCTAACTTCTAGTGTTGGACAGTCATAATGAACTTCCCGTGGCTTGGAGCCTGATGCCTTCTCTTTCTGCCTTCTCAGCATCGTCCCTTCCCAAAGGGGACACAAGTTATAATGGAAGAAAGCTAAATTCTCACCTCCACAAGGCTCTCAGATTAATAGCAATTAACCCAAATGTTTCTCAAGATCAAGTCATTTAGGTAATAAGCCTAGTTTACCTTGTTGGTTTAGTGAAACAGCTGTGTCTTCAGAGTTGTCATGTATACAGGGCTGACCACAAATGGAACAGGCTTTCTGAACAGCACTTTTCAGCAAGAAGTGTTTTAGGAACTGGGAAGATGACTTGGAGATTAAGGGCACTGGCTGCTCTTCCAGAGGTCTCAAGATAGAATGCCAGCTCTCATATCAGGTGACCTCCAACTACCTGGAACTCCAGCTCCAGGGGATCCACTGTCCTCTTCTGGCCTCCATGTGTACACACACACACACACACACACACACACACACACACACACTCATGTGTGGTGGGGAAGGGAGAGGAAGGGGAGGCAGAGAGAAATGGGTAGTGAAGAATGTTTTATTATACCTTCCTAAAAGCATTTCCCATAATCTTTATGAAAATCTTGCAACTTTAGAGAATACAGAAAGCTCTACAAGGTCTGCTGAAAATACACACACACACACATACACACACACACACACACACACACACACCTCCCTAATTCCCCATCTTCTGGGAGATCCTTGTGGAGAATATTTAATTTTCCTTTTAAAATGAGTAAACAAAATAATGGGTTTCATTATGACATCTTTATAGATACAATATCATGCTATTAGTTCATTTACTTCTCTTCCCCCCCCCCCCAATTATCTTCTCTTGCTCACCCTCTCAACTTCTTTTCTCTCCCTAATAATCTTTTGCTGTTGTTAATGTTATCTATGTGTACGTCTGCTCCCTACACCCAATGGATCATAAAGCCAACCTGTATGAATTGTTTTTCTCATTGCTATGACAAAACACCTGACAATAAGTTACTGGATAAAGGAAGGAAGGGTTTATTTCACCTTAAAGTTCTAGGGGACACAATTCATCATGGTGGAGAGTCATGGAAGGAGGGGTGTATGGCAGCTGATCATATTGTGACCAGAGTCAGTATTCTAGTGTCATTCTGTTGTTGTGGCAAATATCACAACCAAAAGCAACTTGGGGGAGAAAAGATTTATTTCAGTTTATAGGTTATAATACAATCCTGAGGGGAGTCAGGGAAGGAATTCAAATAGGAACTTTGATGCAGAACTAACTCCATTTTTCTCCACACAACATTATCTCCAACTGAAGAACACCCTTGACAGCAAAGTAGTACATCAAAAACCATAGCTCTTACTGGCTCACTCAGAGGCTCATGTTTAGTATTTCTTTCTTTTTCTTTTCTTTCTTTCTTTTTTTTTTCTTTCTTTCTTTAAACAGGGCTTCTCTGTGTTAGACTTGGCTGTCCTGGACTTGCTTTTCTTATACAGCCTAGGGAATGGTGCTTCCCACAGTGGTCTGGGCCCTCTTTCATCAATGAACAATCAAAACAATATCCCAGAGACATGTCCACAAGCCAGTCTGATTTAGAAAATCTCTCACCTGAGACCTCCCCAAGTTGTGTCAAACTGACATTTAAACACAAAGCAGAGAACAAGACAGGGAGAGAGGCCTGAGCTATAAAACCTAAAGCCCTCAGTAAACACTTCCTCTAGTGAAGGTCTAGAACCTTCCCAACCAGTGCCACTAGCTGAGGACCAAGTATACAAATATATTAGCCTGTGGGAGGCATTTCACATTCAAAGGAAAACACAGCCCAATTGAGGAGGAGTAGCCAGGTTATAAAATCTGATAAACCAACATTTCTGTAATTGCATGATCCACTTTTCCTCCCTATGAATCAGTTATGATGGCTTTGGCTACACAAACATAATAAATAGACCTGATTTAAACTGCTTTAATAAGTAAGGAAATTTATTATCATGCTCAAAAATAAATCTAAAAATATGACTGGTGGCTTAATCATGAAGGGCCTGAATGCCTCTCATCCCTCCTCCCTGATAGTGTCCATGCTCACATCTTTCAGTGGCCAGAAAGGACATAACAGGAGGGGTGAGTCTCTGGAGGAACAGAACAGATGGGAGGAATGTAAACATTACTAAGGGGTTCTACTCGATTGACCTTACACGATACAGCTGGGTAGTCCAGCAGTGGATGTCTTCACACTAGAGAAGCTAAGAATCTGGTAGCTGCTTGGTCCATGAGGATGGATGACTCAGCTGTTGAAGAGTGATGCTGAAGGCCTGGAGGATTTCAGAAGAGCCCCCTGGTCGTCAGTCCATATAGGAAAGTCAAAGAAGCTGCATTCTGGTGGCAGTGAAGAATGGGGAAGTAGCAGTGGTGGAGATGATTACTTGGAGAGCCCTGACACAAAGATCTTTGGATCTGAAACTGAGGCATTTGCTGTACTTCAGGAGCTGGCTTCTTGGTGACCCCAAACATCACACGACAGTCTACAAAATGTACATTATACCACTTAACATCCTTTATCGTGTGTGTGTGTGTGTGTGTGTGTGTGTGTGTGTGTGTGTCTGTCTGTCTGTATGTGTTCATATGTTGGTTTACATATGAGTTCAGGTGTTCATAGATGCATGCCCATTAAGACCAGTGTAGAGGGATTTTAATCTAGCAACATGGCTACTATGGCTGGAAACAGACATGCTTTTAATCCCAGGAAACAGAGGCAAGCAGATCTCTTGAGTTCAAGGCCAGCCTGGTATAGATCAAGTTTCAGGTAGAGAAAAGATTAGTGCACACCTTTAATCCCAGCACTCAGGAGACTATGAGTTCTGGACAGGCAGTTCGCTTGAGTCAACTTGAGTCAGTGAGTTGAGAGGCAGTTGCAGTGGAGTTTGTGGCAGTTCAGTTCATGGAATTCAGAGGCAGTTTTTACCAGGAAAGTTTTACAGAGACAGGTGGAAGAGAGAACAAGCTGGACACAGGTGGAGACAGAATGAGCCAGAGAATGAGAAGAAGCCAGAAGATTAGAACAGATTGCTAGAGTTAGTTAGCTTGAGGCCAAGCAGAGCAATTCAGTCAAAAACCAAGAGAGAAGCCAGTTTTAATCAGTCAGCTTGGAGAAGAGTTTGAGCCAGAACAGCTGAGTTGTACCAACCAGCCAGAGCTCAGAAAGAGCTAGAAAAGGTGAGCTTATTCATCAACAAATCTCAGAGGCTGAGAACATTCTAGACCTAGATCAGATTGTACGGAGACTAGAATCTTCCAGGATTAGGCCTGGGTTAGCAGATGATGGCAGTAAGCCTCTAAGACAACAATTAAACCAGGCAAATAAAGGTTACTTTAACAGTCCAGAAATCAGAGATCAGGTCAAGTGTCTTCTCCAATTGCTCTCCACCTTCGGTTTTGAGAGAGGGTCTCTCACTGAACCTGGAGCTCACCAATTAGACTACATTGGCAGCAGATGAACCTCCGGGATCCTCCTGTCTCCGCCTCTCTAATGCTGTATTCACAGACACGCTGCCATGCTCCGTTTTTTTTTTTTGTTGTTGTTGTTGTTGTTTTCCTGTGTTTTCTCAGCGATTCTCCTTGGGTCCTTATGTTTGCATGGCAAATACTTCACTTGACCAACCCTCCCACCAGCTTCCTTCCTCTTCTTTCCTTTATTTACTCAGCTCCTAAATTCTACATTTCTACCCTCGCCTTGGTGTAACTGGTCTCTAGACATGATGAAAGCTTGACAGCTTTTTAACCACTCAAACATGCAAAAAAAAGGGAAATCAAAACAGCATATTCCGTTACTTATGTTGTGTTGTGTTGTATTTTTTGGAACAGAATCTCACTATGCAGCCAAGAGTAGTCTCTAATGCATAGTGCTCTCGACTACTTCTTCTGATTGTGACTTCTTTTCTTCTTTTTAAAAGAATTCATTATTTTATATATTTGTGTGTGTGTGTGTGTGTGTGTGTGTGTGTGTACATGTAGTTATGTGTAGCTGCATGTGGGTGCCTTCTGATGCTATTAAGAGGGCACCAGATACCCTGGACATGGCATTACAGGCAGT
Organism: Acomys russatus; assembly: GCF_903995435.1. Classification (NCBI taxonomy): domain Eukaryota; kingdom Metazoa; phylum Chordata; class Mammalia; order Rodentia; family Muridae; genus Acomys; species Acomys russatus. The sequence continues at coordinate 43,163,454 of NC_067155.1, read as the reverse complement.
TGTGAGATGCAAGCTGTAGGCACCTAGAAGCAAATTCTGGTCCCCTGCAAGAACAAAAAGTAATCTTAACCACCGAGCCATCTCTCTACCCTCATGATGTCTCTACTAAAAATAATTAAAATTTACTAAGATTGTCTAGATCAGGCAAAGAAATAGATCTGTGAAAATGTTACGTCTCTTAGGTGACATTTAGCAGAATGCTGCAAGTGTCTGACTCACTGGAGGTGTCGTGTAGAATCATTGAGATGACACACACTTCTTTGTGAGTGCTCTGGTCCCTTCTGAAAATAGATATTGGCTTTAGAAAGGCCCAAAAATTCTACTTCCTTTTTGACCAGGACTCCATCTCCTAGAGTTCCCACCTGCCTGCCCTCTTCTAAAAAATTTTTTTGTTCTAATTTTAAATGTATGTGTGTAAGTGTGTGTGTGCATACTGTGTGTGTGTGGTGGTGGTGGTCACAGAAGCCCCCTCCAAAAGTGTCATATCCCCTGGAACTTGCTGGGAACCCAAGTGGGATGCTCTTGAGAGCAGCAAGTGTACAAAGCACTGAGCCATCTCTTCAGCTCATCCCACTGGCCTTCTTAAGCAGTTATCTTTAGCCCCCACAAACATAAACAAAGATTATAATGTCAAACTCTTGGGTGTGGTAGACTTAATCTTTTAGGGATGTATTCCATATATATTCTGTTGTTGTTGTTTTTTATTTTGTTTTGTTTTGTTGTTGTTGTGTTGTTGTTAATGCTGGAGTTTGAACCCAGGTCATCTAGTGTGATAACTCACTCTACCACTGAGCTACATCTACGACCTTTAAAATTTTTGAGACAGGGTGTCACTATGTTCCCTATGTTAGAATTGAACTTACTTGAAAGCCCACGAACTGGCATTGAACTCCTAACGGGCCAGACTTATAAAGACAAATGCTGCATTTCTATCTCCTACATACAATCTCAACTTTTAAAAACTGACTTAAATACAAAAGTGATGGTCTGTTTTGGAAAAGAATGAGGGCTAAAGAGTGGGAGATGGTGATGAAGGTGTATGAGATCAAGATGGATGACACAGAGACACGAGGATATCAGAATGAAAGCCATAATTGTTAACAATGAATACATCCTAATGTGTGAAAAAAAAAACTTTTTTTTGGAAAAAGTCTTAAGAACCAAAAGATTCCATCACTGTGCCCCAGCAGATTTTTTTTAATGGAACAATAGATTCCATCAGGTTTGGGACTCACCAATAGATCCCCAATCCATGATGACAAAGGTGTGACCCTGGGGCGGGGGGTGAGAGGCCTAGGAGTCCACCACTGAAAATAATTATATCCAAGCCCCAGAATCTTCCACTGTTGAAAACACTCTGGCACTTAAAATGGTAAGGAAGACAATTTAAGATGTTGTGTGGTTCATTCCTTCCTGGAGTGAGAGAGGCTCCTAAGACTTGCTCGGGGAGTTTATAAAGCTTAGGAGGCTCAGAAAGCTCAGAACATGACAAGATACACAAGGCCCCTTCCCCAGGCTTTATAAGCAGTGCACAGTGTGTGGGACACTCCAGGGATGCAGCTGTCATGAGTTAACAATGACGCTGTGCAGGGATGCTCCGTAACGCAGCTGCCTTGAGTCACCCATGTTCCTGTAAGTAACCTTCCATCCTACCCCTATAGACAATCCCAGTGAACTCATTAGTTCAGTGAACTAGACTTGAGACAAATGATTTCTTTAGTTTGAGTAGACTCTGGTGGAATCATCTGGCGTCAATAGTTTTTTTTTTTTTTTAATTCATTTATCCCCAGGAGAAATCGCTCAACACAGAACTATCGCATTGGGGTATCAAAATAGTATACAGAGGAGCACCCAAATATAAATAGGATCACTATATCACACTCATATCCCCAAGACTTAGAGAGCATCATGGAAGAAGGGGCAGAAAGAGTGTAAGAGCCTAAGATTAGATAGTACTGAATATGAAACAGTGTCTTCTAGATATGACAAGGCTACTGAAAGTATTCATTCTTAGCACTTGTGGTTTATGGCACAAGACCTGTACAATGTCAAGCCAATCGTCATTCAGGCATAGATGAGAGAAGAGTCCACAAGGCTCCACGCCATGAGGAACCACTGGCAGTTGATAGCTGCTAGTATGGCCCATAGTAGGTTGGCCATTCTCCAGTGGATGATTCCACACCTATGTGTGGTATGTATAGGCAGCACTGGTTGGATTCAGTGGGTCATAACAAAATTCATGATAGGGAGTGTGGGCAGATACAGGAGGAGACAGAGTAGGCACATAGAAACAAAACTGGTTGTATGCATGTATGACATTCCCAGAGAATAAATTTTAAAATATAGTACGTTTTTAAAAAGAAGATGCAGAAATTAGGCTCAACACTAAATATAAGAACAAGTTGGGTCCATGTCAGAGTCAGCCTCCATTCCCCTCACTAGGGGACCCATATGAAGACTGAACTGCCCATTCGTTATATCTGTGTAGGGGACCTAGGTCCAGCCCATGCGCAGGCCTTGGTTGGATCTTCAGTCCACACTTCTCCCTGGCAGGGCTACCTTGGCAGGCCACAAAGGAAGAGGCTGCACTCAGTCTTGATGCTACTTGATATGCTGAGGTGGGTGGGGAGGGAAGGGCTCCCCTTCTCTGAGGAGTAGAGGAAGGAGGAGAGAGGAAACAGGGAGGGAAGGTGGGACTGGGAGGAGAGAAAGGAAGAGGGCTGTGACCAGAATGTAAAGTGAATAATTAATAAAATAAAAAGAACAAGTTGGAATTAATAGAAAAAGAACAGGGTTATATTGCCAATGAGTGAAAAGTTACTAAAAGGTAATATCAAGGATTTAAGATTTCCATTTAGCTTTAGGACTCTTCTTAAAGGCAAGCCAAACAAGTTATTAAATGAAGGACTTGACCACAAATCAAGGGTGACCAGACACTAAGAATTGGTGGGACAGATTCAGTGGGTTAGCAAGGGGCTTGGTGCTGCTATCCACCATGTGAGGATGCCACTAAATCCCTCACTAGAGACTAGCGCCATGTTCTTGGACCTCTTTGCCTCCAGAACTATGACCCAACAAACTTCAGTTGCTTATAAGTTACTCGGTCCTGGATACTTAGTTATAGTTATAGAAGCAGACTGGACAACACAGGCCCAACAGAACTGGACGCTTGTGAAAGGCCATGAAAATCAAATCACATAATCATGGGTAGGTAAATTCTGCTTTTTATAGTTGAGGGACAGGAAGTGTCATGAAGTCAAATGATGACTAAAGCTTGTAGGTCATACATAAGCATTAGTACAGTGGAACGTGCTGTGGTTTTAATGTGTCCTCTGAAATGTGTACCATGCTGAAAAGTTAACAGTCAAATGCACATGTTAATGACACTCAGAGGCAAGGCTTTTGGAAGGTAAATATAACTTGATACGGCCAAGAGGGTGATCTTATCCCAGGGTGGTTATCATGGCTTTCTAAGAAAAGAAAGAGAGATCCAAACTAACATACTTGCCCTGTCTCTTTATGTGACACCATGTTATAATGCCACCCTCCCCAGATACCAGCATTATGCTCTTGGCCTTCCCAACCTCCAGAGCAGTGAACCAGATCAACTTCTCTTGTTTATAAATTGCCTAGTCACAGATATTTTGTTACAGTTATGGAAAGCAGACTGAGACACAATGACCCTAATGCCGTATGGCCAGGTGGAATCAAGCACAGGAGTTTGTTCCAAGAGCTGCACTAGGAATTCTGATCGTATGAAAACCCCTAGAGCCTGCTTCTATTTCTCTCCAGTCTAACAGAAGCTGGTAAAGATACAGACCGTGTTGTCAATGTGTTGCTTTGGGAGCTGACTGGGAAGGCATGGGAGGCTCCATTTTCATTGCAGAAAGCGTTCCCGTATCTGTTTTGGCTCTGGTTCAATGCCTTGGAAGTTTGTCTCTACTATTCTTATTGCTGTTTTTATAATGTCTCAAATTACACTGTACTAGATTCAGTCAACGGCTTACTAGATTCCCTTAAAAGTATATAACATTGTTAAAGCCATTGTTTTTAAAAAGCCCCTTTAAACCGTGACATTTATTAGCCATTATATTAAGATAAACTACAAAGTTATCCCCAATATAGACGTTACCCTTTGATTTAAATTCCAACTTGAGTAAACCAGGCAAGGCGAATTAAAAGCAGAACAGTTTTTAGGACCCACTGGGCAGTGATAGAATTTGTGGTGTGCTAAACACCAGCACAGTGTCTGTGAATGAGTCTTGGTTAATCACATCTGGGACCCAATTAAACTTTCCTGACTCCCTCCCATTTCTACTTGGGCTCCGACAAAGGGAGCACAGCGGGTGACTGCCACAGGCAGAAGGAGACACATCAGCTCTGAGAGGTGGGAGCAAAGTGGGCTGCTCATTAAGTGAGCTTGTTCTGGAGTCTCTGGAAGATGGCCATGTTTGCTAGTTTTGCATAGGTGTGACAAACTACGTCAGAGAAGGAAGACATGCTTCGCTTTATGACTCCAGAGAGTTCATTTCCTGGGCGCTTGGCCTCCTGCATTCGGACAGGAACATTACAGTGGCAAGAACCTGTTGCGAAGGAGGAAAATGGTAAGGAGAAGGAAAGGAAGAAAGAGAAGGCAGGAGAAAGAGAGAGGGAGGAAGGAGTGAGTGAAAGATACAGCCCTGAGGACATATTTCCAAATGACCTCTTCCCTCCTACTGGCTGTACCCTAACCTTTTGCCATCTCCCAATAATGCCATCAAGGGATTGATCCATTCATTGTCTCCAAGATCTGATTGCCTTTGGGCATGCTATGAGAGACACCCCCCAAAAGTGTGCTTTACTGATTTCCTACGAGTATCTCAATCCCATTAATTTAGCAGTCAAGAGGAAGCCCCTACAACGAACGAGTATAGAACCAAGGGAAGCCAGTAACTCTTTTTGAGTTGGAGTTCTCTAGAGCTATAGAGAACAGAACATATGGAAGGACTCTCCCCGTGGTCCAGCTAATCCAACAACAGCTGCCTGTGAACAGAAGGACCAAGAAAACAGTAACTCTTCCACCCACGAGGCTTACATCTCACCTAGCCTTCAGTATGCGTCAGGATCCTGTAAGTGGGCTCTGGTGTCAGTGAAGGAATGGACTTGCTAGGGAGGAAGAACAAACAGGTTAAAGAGCAAAAGCTTCCTTCTTCCATGTCCTTATATAAGCATCAAACAGGAAGTGTGGCCCAGATTCGAGGTGGGTCTTCCTACCTCAAAGTAGCTGAATTAAATGGTGTCGTCCCACCTCAACAATCTGGATTAGAAATGCATTTTCCCACTTCATATTAAGCAAAAAACAAAAACAAAACCAACCCTCACATGGGGTGCCCCTCCATTTTGGGGTTTTAGTTAATTCCACATGCAGTCAGGTTGACAAGCAAGTAAACAGCCATCGCAGATTCAATCTGCTTCCTGCCCCTGCTCCTGTAAACCAGAACTTAGCCTCACAAATACCTATGGGTGCCAAGGATGCTGTCTCGCGGTGTCCCGGTTAGCTCTAACTGCTACCATTGTGCAGCCTAAAGGAAAAAGCCTCAAATAATTACCTAGATCAGGTTATTCTGTGGATATGCCTAGAAGAGATTATCTTGATTAGACATTGGTGTTGGAGAGCCCAGCCCACTGTGGGCAGAACCATTCCTACGGCCGGCTGGCAGCCCAGGCTATCAGAAAGCTACCTAAACACGAGCCTGGAAGCCTCCTCTGTGAATTCTTCTTTAGCTCCTGCCCTCTCTTTCCCCAGTGATGCTTTGTGACCAGGAGAGCTAATAATACTTTCAAGACCGGTTTATTGTGATAAAGAATGCTCTGGGCCCTGTTGAGTTACTGTATCATTCTTATAAGAGCTGTGTTAAAGCAAATCTCCACTATGCCTCAGGCTTGTGTTCAGGTGTGCTCTATGTTTGTTGAGAATACCCATAACTTGGACCTTAGTCTCCAAAAGTCCATCATTCCAGTTTTCCTACATAAGGAACGTGGATATGAACTGCTTCATACTTCTTCTCTTGGGAGATCTCTTTGGCCAATTCAAAATATCTTTTTTTTTTTTTAATTTAGTGCTGAGGGTTGAATCCAGGGTTTTACATACATTAGGCAAACACTCTACCATGTAGCCATGCTTCCAACCCCTCGTAGGGGATTCTGTATTTCCGAGACACACCTGTCCTTTCATGGGGGAATTCTAGGCAATTCCTCTGATGCTGAGCTATACCTTCGGCCCTTCGTTTTACTGTTTTTTTATTTTGGGTTAGTCTCACTAACTTCCTCATGCTGGCCTTGAACTTGTGATCCTCCTTCCTTAGCCTCCTGAGAAGCTGGGTTAACAGCTTTTAGACACAAGGCTGGATTTTGAACTTAAACATTCAAGGTCTCAGGTAAGCTCTTGCTTATGTGTATTATAACTTTATACAACTTTATAGATTAACACTTAAATGCTTTTTTCTTTCCCCCTCCTCTCCTCCCAGAGGCCCACCTTGCACACCTCTCCCCCATTCACCCCTTTCCTTCTCCTCAGAGGAGGGGAGGTCTCCCACAGATACCAACCCACTCTGGCACCTTAAGTCGCTGCACACCTAGGTGCACCCTCTCCCAATGAGGCCAGACAAGGCAGCCCTGTTAGTGGGATGAGATCCAAAAGGAGGCAGCAGAGTCAGAGAGGGCTCCTACTCCAGTTGTTGAGGGATTCACATGAAGACCAAGCTGCACATCTGCTACCTATGTGCAGGGGGCCTAGGGCCAGTCCATGCATACTCTTTAGTCTGTGGCTCAGTCTCTGTGATCCCCCATGTACCCAGGTCAGTTGACTCTGTAGGTCTTCTTGTGTAGTCCTTGATCCTTCTAGCTCCCTCAATAGTTCCCCCAACTCTTCCGTAGGACTCTATGAGCTCTGCCTGATGTTTGACTGGCTGTGGGTCTCTGCATCTGTTTCCATCAGCTGCCGGGGGAAGCCTCTCTGAGGAATTATGCTATGCTCCTGTCCACAAGCACAGCAGAGTCAGGGATTGGCTCTCTCCCATGGGGTGTGTCTCAAGTAGGGCCAGTCTTTTGTTGGCCATTCCCCCAATCTTTGCCCCTGTTCATCTTATAAAGCAGGACAATTTTGGGTGGAAGGCTTTGTGGGTGGATTGGTGTCCTTATCTCTCCACTAGAAGTCCGGCTTGGCTATAGGAGGTGGCCACTTTTGGCTCCATATCCCCCGCTGCTAGGAGGCTCAGGTTGGATGACCCCCCACAGACTTCCTGAGGCCTCCCTTATCCCAGGTCTCTGGCAAGTTCCAGAGATGACCCCAATATCCTTTTTCCATTCACTCACCCAGCCCTCTCTCCCTTGCTCTCCCTACCCCTAATGTTCAATCCTGCCACTAGCGGAGTCTCAGAACACAAAGTGAGACAGGGAGATACAGAACACTCGCTACTCTGTTAGCTCAAGGAAACCTTGGCTGTGCCCCAAACAGAAATGAGATGTTTCCTGGGGAACACCAGCCTCTGCAGAAGCACGACGCCTTTAGGAGATGTAGTGGTTGGAGGAAGTTCTTGGAAATCTTCTTTCTAGACTCCAGGCAGCCACTTTTGCTCAGAAATATGGAAAGACGTGCATGCTTTTGACTTGAGAATTGAGTTGGACGCATTTCAGAAGCAAGTACACTTCTATGCTTCTCCCAGAGTCAGCTGTAAAGGTTTCCCTCAACTATGGATGCTCAACTGGAGAGCAAGGCAAGGAGCATGTCTTAGGTGCAGATATCCACATCCCTGAGGTTTCCCAGAACATCCGTTTCCAGTCCTGTACCCTTCTGTACATCCTTTCCTTGACAGAAAGGAAGTCTTCCATATTCATTCCTGCTCAGAAGACACTCCTCTTTCTCTCTGTCTGTCTGTCTGTCTGTCTCTCTCTCTCTCTCTCTTTCTCTTTCTGTGTGTGTGTGTGTGTGTGTGTGTGTGTGTGTGTGTGTGTACTTCCCTTCATATCACTCATCAGTATGCCATCATTTTGTTTTTGAGGCAGAGCCTCTCACTGGCCTAGAGCTCATTATTTGGCTAAGCACTGGCCAGTAAGCTCCAGGTGTCCCCATCTCTGCCTTCCCGATGCTGGGTTTACAGGCACACACTGTCATGTCTGGCATTCTCACATGGGTTATAGAGATTGAATTCAGACCCTCCTATGTGTGCATCAAACACTTCACTAACTGAGCCACATGCCCAGCCACTAGCATCCATGATAATCCTAACTCCAAAGTAGGCCTTTAGACTACAAACATGCCTGAGTCTGTTTGTTCCCGTACGAAGTGGGGATGCAGACAATCAGGGAGACCTCTCCATCAGTACAAGCCTCAGGGAGGGTTGAGCCAAGCTCTAACTTGCTCCAAAACAAACTTGTGAAGGTTTCCTAGTCTTGGCAAGATACGCCTTTATCTCTCCTTTATGCAGTGTCAGTAAGAGCATGACCTTGTCTAACCACAAGAGAAGTCGGTATGCAGATGTCTTTTTAAAAAAAACACAAGAGATAGTCCATGTGTCTCACCTATTCCTGTATCTTTATTCAAAGACCTTCAGGGTGACATATCACCAAGCTCACAGCTTGCACATTCCTGTTTCCTGAAGCACTATTGATTCACAATAGCCTAGTTGTGAAAACAACCTAGTTACCCAACAAAAGAGGAACTGATAAAGAAAATGGGGCATGTATACACAATGGGAATTTTTCCACCATAAAAAGAAAAAAAAAAAGAAAGAAAGTTGAAGCTAGAGAGATGGCACATGGGTTAAGGGCACTTCTGCTCTTGCAGAGAACCAGAGATCTGTTTTCAGCACCCCCACCAGAAGGCTCACAACCAACTGTAACTCCAGCTCCAGGAATCTGCTGCGCCCTCTCATGGCATCCATGGGCACTGCACTCACATGGGCATCCACACACATTTACACAGACACAGACACATAAATAAAAATAAATCATAAGAAATAAGAACAAAGTCCTGTTGTTTGCAGGAAAATGGGTACAATTAGAGATAATCATACTCCGGCAAATTAATGATAGTATGTGATAATTGGCGTAATAGTAATGATAACTGGCATAACAAATTAAACCAATCACAGAAAGACAAGTGCTGTATGTTTTTCTTCATAGTTTTGATGGCTTGATTTTATGTAGATGCATTTTTTAATACTGCTGCAATAAAATAATTATGTTGCTGAATAAAACATCATGACCAAAAGCAGCTCCGAGAGAAAGGGTTTATTCCAGCTTACAATTCTCAGGTCACACTCCATCACTGGGTGGTTGGGGTAGGAAGTCAAGGTAGTGGCGAGGAGGTAGGACCTGAAACAGAAGGCATGAAGGATCACCGCCTCCTGATTGCTCCCCATGGCTTCCTCAGCCTGCTCTCTTATATGATCCAGGATCACTGGCCCTGCGATGGCACTATATAAAGTGGGCTGGGCCCTTGTACATAAACCACTTATCAAGAAAATTCTCTACACACTTACCTACAGGCCAATCTAATGTAGGCATTTCCTCAGTTGAGATTCCCTCTTCCCAGTTAATTCAAACTTCTGCCAAGTTGACAAAAACTAACCAGGACAATACATAAAGTCACACACACACACACACGTATATACATGTGTGTACATATATATATATATATATATATGCTTATAAACATATATGTGTATACACACATGCATGTATATGTGTTTATATATACATATGTATAGGTTTATATGTATACATATAAACCTATATATATATACATAAATGTGCCTCTGTGTGTGTATGTGTGTGAGAGAGAGAGAGAAGGAGAGGGAGAGAGAGAAAGAGTAGAAATGAAACTTTCTAGAGATAAAGAAGACAAACAAGAAAAGAGAAAGCTAAGAAAAGGAAGAACAGGGCTAAGAGGGAGAATACATACAATATACGCTTATAACATGCAATATACACATGTTCAAAAGTTTGAAAAATACAAAACACAAATTAAAAATACATATATCTGAAGGAACAATTCCCCTTACAATAAAACAGGACACCTAGCCTTACCTATAAAAACCGTGTCTTAGTCACGGTTTCTATTGCTATGAAGATGTGACGAGACACCATGACCACAGTTACTTTTATTAAAAAATTTTTTAAATTTTTTTCTGGCTCACCGTTTCAGAGGGTTAATCCAGGAAGCATGGCAACATGCAGGCAGACTTAGTGCTGAAGAAGAAGCCGAGAGTTCTACATCTGGACCCACCAGCAACAGGAAGAAAGAGCGAGCCACTAGGCCTGGTTTGAACTTGTGAAACTTCAAAATCCACTCCCCACCCACCAACCCCCCACCCACCTTGGTGATACACATCCTCCAACAAGGCACATCCACTCCAACAAGGCCACACCTACTCCAACAAGGCCACACCTCCAAAAAAGTCACTCCCTTTGAGTCTATGGGGGCCATTTTCATTCAGACCACCACACCATTTTCCCACTTCTTCAGGGCAGCTCACTCTGTTCCCTCCCTCTTGGCCCTCAGAGGAGAAGATGCTCTCAGAGCCTTCATCTGCCCATGGAGAGAACTTCCCTGGGCTGCAGCTCGGGGCTGAACAGATTGCTCTGTTTCAAGGCAATGGACTCCGCCTAAGCATCTCCATTACATTAGCTCCCCAAGCATTCCTCTGTGGCTGAGTGAGAGTAGGGAGGAGGTTAGAGGAATAAAATCACCTCTAATAGGTGATTACAGATTCCCGGGGCTTCTTAACTGCAGCTTTAACCTGCCAAGGAGCATAAAGGGAAAACTGGGGCCTCTGAGGGGCTCAAATATCCATAGCCCTGCTGAGCACAGGAAGCAAAGGGACACTTGGTGTTCCAAAGCAACTTGGCCCTTTGAATGAGAACTGGCCTCAGCATGGAAGATGCCCCTGAAAGAGACGCATGAATGGGGATTGCACAGAGTTCAACTGGTAGGGGCTTACAGGTGGAAACGTGGCACTGGGTGACTGAAAACCAAGCTGGACCCCCTGAGATCTGAGTCAGAAAGACAGATCAGGTGATAGAGACAAATATATGGAGATGGACATAGATGGATATAAATGACACAAATCATATAAACAATGCAACGGATATTATATATAAGTGGATCCAGATGGTGTAAATATAGATGGTGTAAAGATATAAGTAGATGATATAAGTATAAATAATACAGATACATCTATAAATGATTAGATTAGATAGATAGATAAGATAAGATATGTCCATTGATATACACACTATAGCAAATATAAACGGCATTGGTGCTATAGATATCAATACAGACGAAATAGATACATAATAAAGAGAATATGGAAGCTTCTAACTATAGATAAGAGATTATATAAACATATAGATGACATGGATATACAGATACAGATTCTGTAGCTATAGATGCTATAAATACAGAATATACCAATATGTTATATAGATGCATATAGATAGATGTGGATTATGTAAACACGCAGATATGGGCGCACATAGATGATATAGGAAATACAGGAATTGATTCTATAAATGTGGATGATATGGGTAGACGAATTAGTGCTTTATTTCTAGCACAGCTCTGCCTTGTTCGCCTTAAGTTCGTATCAAAGGATCAGGCACATCGCTGAAGCCAGTGGTCGGGTTGTAAAGCTCCACCCATGTTGTCCTCTCCAAATTGAACCATTTCGTCCTGGAGAAAGGTTCATTAAGACTCCAAAAAGCTAACAAAACTTACAAGTCTCAAGAGGTAAGCTCATGAAACCTACAGCATTTACAGGGCCCCTCCCCAAGGTTCTATAAGCATTAATTGTGCAAGGAGGAGGGGCAGGTAAGACCTCCCGTGGGACTGACTCCAAGTTCCATGGGGAACTCCAGGTTGCAGATTCTGTAAGTCATCTTCCAAGCTGGGGTGCATCTGTCCTTTGAGTCGCCCGTGCTTCTGTAAACAACCTCCCAATACATTCAGTGGTCGATCAAGCTAGTCTTGGGTAGAATGGTTTCTCTGGTCTGGGGTGAATAGGCATTTTATTCACCTCTCCCTGGGAGATGTCACACAATACATCATTCCATCACTATCATTGCTGGGGAACTATGTAGGGAAAACAGGTTGGGCTGGGCTAGACTAATCACAGCGGTTACTACTTGTGCCCGTTGGTTTTAATGTCCTCTTGCCACTAATTAAAATCACCTGATTGGGGAGCCTTGATTGAGGAATTGTCTTGGTTCCCTTCGTGGATGTGGTAAGACCAATCCCAAATAGAAGCAGCGCCTTCTGGCAGCCGCCCAGATTTAAAGGGGACACATAGTAGAGGAGAGAGTATTTATTTGCCTTCTGCAGGTTTTTCTTTCCTTCTCGCCACTGAGTTGATTTATCCCATTGCTGCCACTGTTGATCCCCTCACTGACATCACAACCATCATTTCCAGGTCTCCGTTACTGACAACCAGTGGCTCTCCAGGAATCTTCTAGGTTTGGATATGAGATTGGGACCATTAAGACACCCAACCTTGTGGACTGAGAGACTAATGGGTTGTCAGCCTTCCAGTGTGACATAGCCACACAGCCACCATGGAACTTACTCCTACTGCACAGGCACTCAGCCTCAAGAACAGAGCAACTTCTGGGTTCTCAGCCTCTGGGATGTGATTCACCTGTTGTTGCTATTTTGGCATCAGATGACTCCACAGACTATATACGTGCATGTACATGGGTGCATGCATGAGTGTGTGCAGTGTGTGTGTGTGTGTGTGTGTGTTCTATTCCTTTAGAGGATCCCAACTAATATACTTCTCAAGATGGCTGCTGTCATTCAAAGCTAAAATTCATTTGATCAGAGGTAGGCTCTAAATAAGGATGGGGCTGGGATACTCATGATCACCTTCTATATTGCCGGCTACCAAAATGTAGCAACTTAGGTCAAATTCACAAGAGAGAGTGGGGGGGAGGGAGGGAGGGAGAGAGAGAGAGAGAGAGAGAGAGAGAGAGAGAGAGAGAGAGAGAGAGAGAGAGAGAGAGGAGAGACTCAAAAATGTGATGTTCCTTTCAAAACCAGCTGTTTCTGCACTACCTTAAATGACCATGGTTAGAAGGAGGAGGGAGAGTCTTGTCATGAAGTAAGACCCTGGTCCATTGACAGCTCTGACCTAACACTCCAAACTCCATTTTACCTATAGTCACCCCTTGTCTGACTATGCAAGGCCATCTGTCGAACACAGAGATTCTCATGACTCCCACAGAGGTCACACTCCACAGGGGTTGCATACCAGGTTACATTACAATTCACAACAGTAGCAAAATTACAGTTGCAAGGTAGCAAAAAAACAATAATAATAATTTTATGGTTGCAGGATCACAACAAGATGAGGAACTGCATTAAAGGGTTGCACCATTAGGAAGCTTAAGAACCATTAATCTAACACATCAGACCTGAAGATTCAGTCAGTTCCATTCGAAAAAGAAGGTATCCCCTCTACTCATCAGAGATCCCAAATTCTCCCCTGATAGATTTATATGCCACTTCTTTAGTGTGTCTTAAGATACTCAAATATGTTTATTAATTAGCCATTATTATTGACTTGACATCCTACAGTCATTTAAATAAACTTGGTGAAATTAATGAGGCCTTTAATATTATGCATGCTCCTTGTGCTAATTATTTTTGGGTGAACAAATTCATTGTTAATATGAATAGCAATATAAATCATGCCAAGAATCAATATTTCTGTGGGAAGTACTCTCCGAAGACCAAGAGAAAGGACACACTAACATTGATAGAAGTCATAAGGTGTTCTGAGCCCCAGTTAAAGAGAAAGCGGGTTGTCCTAAGGAAAGAGTTTAATATGCGCTTCATTGATGATTGGATGATTGGGGAAAGAGAAGAATTCTCAAATGCAAACAGAGGGTGTGTGAAAGAACTTGCTGCTGCTGTCAACTTATGTCAGCTTATGCTGCTTATGTCAACTGGATCTCCCTATGAGGCAACCACTGATATAAGTTGAGATACAGCACTGAAGATTATGATCTTGTCAGCACACATGCGCGCACACACACACAGCACTCTGCTTACCTCCAAGCTGTTATTGATCCAACATCAGCCAACATATTTCCTCAATGCTTTTCCCTCTAATCTAATAAAAAGCTTATTCTTTGGCCTGTTTTCCCATTATCACTAGGCTGTTGACCTACATCAAGATATAGCTCCCACATATACTTTGTATATACTTTACACACACACACACACACACACACACACACACACACACACACACATGCACACACACACCTACTGGAAGTTTATCTCCCAGTGTGGCAGTGTTGAGCTTTTAAGAGGTAAAGTCTAATGGGAGGTGACTGGTTACCCTCTTGAATGGGCTAATTCATGCTGGAATTGGGTTTCTTAGGAATGGGTGTGTTCCCTCGAGAGTGGCTTATTATAATTTTTAAAAAGGAGCAAGCTCTCGTGCGTCCCACTTTGCCACGTGAGCCCTTCTGCACATGACCAGCTTTCTCTCCACTTCTTCACCATGTGGTGACACAGGCAGAGGTCTTCATTGGAACACTGACATGGATTTTCCAGCCATGAGTGTCATGAATACTTTCTTTACCAAGGACTCAGCCTTGGGTAATTTGCTATGTATAGCAACATACATAGACTAAAAGGCCCCTAAATCGGGTCCATAGACACATATCAAGGACCAAAGGAGAAAATGGTTCTTTGGCTAAGGAATATTCTAGAAGTTCCCACGGGCTAGAATGCTTTCCTACAGGGCCAGCTGTTTTCACAACATCCAGGTTCTCCAAATCTGAACCTCCCTTACCTCTCCACTTTACAGCTCATCTAAATGAAATCCTCAAAGAAGTTGGCCTTCACCTCATGACTTCAGCCAATTAACCTTATACATTTCTACCCTTAAAATCACACTTATTAGCGGGACTAATCCTAAAACCCAAGTCATACCCTTTCTTCAGCACATATGAACCTCTAAACTTCCTTCCTGATTTTCTGGTACTTACCACATGCAACAGAATTTTTTTGGTATATGTATTTTTTCTTATTTCCTTGACTTTGAACCTCTCATGGAGATGATGTCCATCTAATTCATCTCAGACTCCACAATATCCAGTTGTCCATAAATGTCTGATGAATAAGCCAGTTAATATATCCTTACGGGAGAGAAGAGGATTGTGGGAAAGATTGAGGAGTTAACAGATTGAAGGCTGGGAATCGAGAAAGGGACAAATAAAGACCTAAGTTAGTGGGGACACGCGGAGCTCCCTGCGGGGGCCTAAAAATGGCTAATACTTCCCTGTAGGTGGATTTGGCACAAATTAAGGATGTTTAGAAGGAACCAATAGAGAGAAATAATCAAGAGTGCAGACTCCTTCGTTAGGGTCCAGAAATTATTACTGATGCCAGCAGAGCACATAGCCTGAGATAATATGAAACCAGTAGCAGCCACATTCGGCTTAATGTTTGCATTGAGGCTGAGAACTAAATGTCCCCAGGTGGTCCCAACGGGCAAGGAACATCTTACTGGTGATTGAGAACCAAGTCCCTTCAAACTACACACACACCCACACACCACACACACACACCACACACACACACACCACACACACACACCACACACACACCACATACACAACACACATATAACACACACACACACACACACACACACACACACACACACACACCTTACAGGTACGTCTCCTGCACTGAGAAATTCTGCACATCTTGCTTAGTTAGGGATGCATTTTCTTGCTGAGCAAACCATATGTCCATGAATAATGAAGGCGCTGAGGCAAGCAAGCATAGCAACAGCTTAATGACTCAGGACTCCGGCTTGAGCTGTTCACACACCCCTCCCGTACAAAGCACCTGGGAACCTGGGACCCCACACGGACACACACTTTCATTGAGCTGTCTACACAGCCCTCACCAAACAAAGCCAACGGGGCCCTTCACTCTCTCTGACCTATAGCTTACTAAGAACCCTTAGGAACGAGCACCCCTTTTGTGCTCAGTCGTATCTTAAAATGTATCCAGGAATGAGAGGCACCAGGCTCGTCCAGCCTGCCCGTATAGCTAGACATACTCAGTCCTCTGAATGAACTTTCATGGAAAATGCCATATTGGCCATCTTGTAGCTGTGCATAATTAAGGGCGCATCTGTGATTAAAGTCAAATGCATCATGGGAAAAGACACACACAGCAACATGGCTTTTAAACAAAAGCTTACTTAAGGAAGGAAGGAACAAAGGCTTACTTAATGCTAGCTCATCAATCAAAACAGAAAACCACCCTCACTCCATTCCCACCTCCTCTTCCTCCTTGCAGACCCATAAAGGGGCGCGCTGACATTGACCAGGCGCTCTTGAGCAGCATGATTGCTCAGAGACTCAGTTCCTTCGCAGTGTATCTACTGTGTACTTTAGCTTTACCTCTGAATAAAATATTTAGCTACTCTGCTTTATGCATGTGCGTCACCAGTCCTTTAAACAAGACACCGAGAACCTAGAAACACTCCCATCCAAACAGAGGCCGCCACGTTGTTTCATAATTCTCTCTGAATTGAAACTTCGCTTTAGGAAGGAGAGGAAGGTGTGTGAGACCCAGGGAGTAAAGAAGCTTCACCTATGGGAGGAAGCTGAAACTGAGGAGATTCGTGAAAGCCACTCCCCCAAGGTCGTAGAAGCAGCCACAGCGAGCATCTACCGGGCAAGCAACTGCTGGGCATTGAGACTCGGACCAGCCAAGAAGTCAAGAGGGGGTTCTTACTTAACCTATGAGCTGCCTGTGAGTTGTGCAGCGAACCCGAGGGTTGCAGCTCTCGTGAATTAGGTTGGCTCTTCTTTGATGAGGCAGCTACATTTGAGTAAGTAACCCATCTCTCAGACTCCTGCCAGTGGCACTAAGACAAACTCATTGAGTTCGCCAAGTCGGGCTTTGATATTGCTACTTTCATCTGTCATGGGCTTTCTGTCTGAGGTGAGGTGTGTGTGTGTGTGTGTGTGTGTGTGAGAGAGAGAGAGAGAGAGAGAGAGAGAGAGAGAGAGAGAGAGAGAGAGAGAGAGAGAGAGAGAGACGTCTCCCAAGAAAAGTCTCACAGTACACCCTTTGCAAAACTTTTGCTCCTCTCCCAAATGAATTCAGAGCGTCTTAACCCTACCCAGGGCAAAACACACACACAAAAAGACTCCAAGAGGCTCCCTGGGGTGCAAAGAGCCAGGGGGGTTCCATTATGTCCCTCTGAGGAGGCTCTTAAGTCACAGAGGCATCCCAGGAAGGTTCCTGGTCTGATGGCTGTGGATGTAACTCCCTAGAGATCCGAGAAGAGATTTCTTGAAACCCTGACACGTAGCAGACACTGTGCTAAGGGTTTAATCTCAAAAAGCCTTTCCTGCTCTGATGACTTTCTAAAATGTATTAGTTGGCCTTAGATGAAATCTCACAAAACATGATCTAGGAGAGAAAAAAAACCAAGGGCTGTTGTGCTGGCCCAGAATTTTGATGACAAGATTTCTTTGCCGGTTGCTCTTCTCCTTGAGAAAGAGTACACTGTGTTGAGAATGGGGGAATTCTCTCTCACCAAGCAAGGGGAAAGCTATATATGCAAGCTAAGCTTTCATTGGAGTTGAAGAATCCAAAAAGCTCTGTCTACCAACTAGAGAGTCCAGTATGTCAGAAGGTTTGATTCCCCCAGGGGGGAAAACAAACTGCATTAATATTCAAAGATGCTACCATCTTTCTTCAAGTTTCACATCCGATACTAAATTAAACCATAAAGTGCAACCACGCTAATTGGCAAAAGACACATGACAGACAATGATGGGGTAAAAGTTCACTTCTTACTCCAATTAATTACAAGAAAGGAAAAAAATTTTTTATAATGAAGGCATGCGCTCCCACGCACGCCATATGGATCCGGAGCACCTAGATTGATGGCACAGCTTCTTCCCAGTATGCCACTGGAATCCCATCCCCCAAGACCTAGTGTGAGATGAAATGTCTTTGTGTATTTGCATGTTGAGACATGGATTTGGGGCCAGGTATGGGGAACTAGGGGTATATTGTAAATTATCTGACTACGAACATGAGACCTACCTTGGGGACACACCTAGACACATCTATCCAGTATGTGGTGGCCCTGCCTCCTTAATGCACGTCCTACTTCAGCCAGGCTGCCAAATATTTGTGTCTCTTCAGGAATTAACCATTAACACATATAGTCCTCATGTTTGAAGTTTCCTTTTTCCTAAAGTCACCAGTGAGTTGAATCCTGTCCTACTCTAATGACCTTCTTTTCATTTAATTGTATGAAGACTCTAATGCAAAATGAAGCATTCCTGGTGGGTTAAGAATCCAATATTTCTGTGGTGGTTTGAATAAGAATGCCCACCCCTCACCCACACACCCCACTCCCCTACCCCCACTCCCCACCACCCCACCCCACCTCGTAGACTCCTGTATTTGAATGCTTAGTTGCCAGGGAGTAGAACTCTTTCATAGTTTAGAAGGGTTAGGAGGTGTGACCTTGCTGGAGTGGGTGTGGCCTTGTTGAAATGAGTGTGGCCTTGTTGGAGTGGGTGTGACCTTGTTGTAGAAAGTATATCACTGTGGGTGGGCTTTCAAATTTCTAAAGCCCATGATAAATTCATTCTCTCTCTGTCTCTCTGTCTCTGTCTGCCTGCCTCACTGTCTCTGTCTCTGTCTCTGTCTCTGTCTCTGTCTGTCTCTGTCTCTCTCTCTCTCTCTCTCTCTCTCTCTCTCTCTCTCTCTCTCTCTCTCTCTCTCTCTCTCTCTCTCTCTCTCTCTCTCTCTCTCTCTCTCCCTCTGTCTCTGTCTGTCTCCCCATCAGGATGTAACTCTAAACCTCCTTACCAGCACCACATCTGCATGTTGTCATGGTCCTCATAATGATGAGAATGAACTAACCTCTAAAACTATATGCAAGCGCATAGTAAAATGCTTTCTTTCATAAAAGTTGTCTTGGTCATGCTGTCTCTTCACAGCAATGGAACTCTGAATAAGACAATGTCTTATGAGAAAAGGTGACATAGCTCAGCACATAGCACAACATGAGCTAGAATTCTCCGAACATATTCAAGGAGTCATTGGTCGATTCTTTTTTCTTTTCCTTTTCTTTTCTTTTCTTTTTTTTTTCTTTTTTCTTTTTTTTTTTTTTTTTTTTTTTTTTCTTTTTCTTTTTCACCTTTCACATTTATTCTTTGATAATTCATACACAAATACAATGTGTGTGTGCCTTAGGCATCTCTCATTTCTCCCATCCGTTCCCCCCCCCCCAGAAGTGCTCACAACTTCATGTCTTCTTCCATACTTAAATACCCCACAAAGTCCAGTTAGTGCTGCCTGTACATTCATGGGTGTAGGATTTTACACACTGGAACATGGAAAACCAACTGGCGGCGGGGGAGGGGGAATCACAGCACTGAGGAAAAACTCAGTTTCCCTTCCACAGAAGCCATCAACTACCAGGAGTTTCTCAGCTGGAGGCAAGGCCTCCTGAGTACCTTCCTGGTTCCGTGATGCTCCATTTACTGGATTGCTCTTCTGCAGCAGCCCCAGCTGCTGGGAGTCCATGGGTACCACAGCCCTGCCGTGTCCAAATAATATTCTTTCTCAACCTTCTTTCTACCCTCTCTTCCGTGATGTGCCCTCGGTCTTAGGGGAGAGGGAATATGATCTAGGAATCCCATTTAGGGCTGAGTGTTCCATGGCCACTGATGCTCTGCACTTGGACCAGTTTCTGACCACGATCTATATCATAAAGTTGAATGTGTTGGGTGGATGAAAGTCTTGATATCTGCCTCACGGTCTGCAGGATCTGGAATGCTAAATAAGAAGCAAGGGTGAGTCGAGACATCCCTTGACTTCTGGAGCCTGGGGGCAGATTTGTGTCTTCCTGGCTCAGAACCGATTTCCACGTCAGGGCCTTCCTGGGTCTTCAGTGAGATGGGGAGTGGTGACTTATTCATCCATAGTCTAGATCCTCAGTGCAAGTCCCCCAAGTTAGAAATTCCCATTATTTCCGAAGTCAAAAATAAAGATCAAGGCCTACTTCCAAAGAAAATAATAATACTCCACCCACGCCTTTTAATCAGCCCTCCCCCCATCTATTTTGGACATGGTCCTTACATCGTACTTACCCTAAACTCCAAGTTTATATGGTGTTAGGGGTGGAATCCAAGGCCTCCTGCATGCAGACAAGCACTCCGCCAGCTGAGCCACACCCCCAGCCCACATTTGCTTCTGAGTTGTATTTTAGACAGAGTTTTTTTCTGCAATTAGGTAGCTGTAGCTGCACTTTCTTTCCTTTCCCATTCCTCTTTTATACACTGTGAAATTAACAAGGCTTCCCATGACCCACCTGTGAAATCTTCCATCTCTCATGGCTGCTCACTGGTCTTTGCTGGGAGATGCCATAGCGATAGCACTGGAGCAATTTGATGGATGTTTCTTTCCTTCTCATTACAAGAATGTTAATCTTCTGACATCCCCTCCCCCTATGTACATTCATTAAAGGACTCTGGGCTCCCCGCACGCCGCCGCAGACAATATTCAGCACTGTATTTGCTGACATTACAGTGGTCGGCTCTCGCGGAATTATCTGATGATGTGGGATTAAAGAATTAGGTCAAATAATCTGGATAACCCTTTCGGATTAAAGGATCTGCGCTTGTCTCACTGACCGATATTTTGACAATCTAGTTGGACTGGAGCATACAATGTGCCCTCATTGTTCATTCTTTCCACAGATTGTGATGTGCGCCGCCTGTAAAGAGCTCTTCTAGGCACTAGGAGAATGGACGGGGGCAGGAGGGGGAATGGGCGGCTCTACTTTCCAGAAACCTGCAGTACAGAAAAGAAAAATGTGAACAGGTATATACTATCCAGACAGGGGTTTAGTAAAAGAGCTTACCACTGCAAGCAGGGAGTCCTATGGTTGATCCACAGAACCCACCTTAGGAACCAACCTTAGCGGAGCACGGAAATACATGTGTGCGATCCGAGTGCTGAGCAAGCCAGCATAGCCCACCAAGACAAGCCGCAGGCCAGTGAGACAGCCTATCTTAAAAAAAAGAAAAAAAGGTATACAATATGTGAGGCATACAATACACACCTGTGGATATCCCCTGGCATCTACCCATGCATGAGCACACACACATCAGCAAACATGACCAAAAAAGAAACCATATAAAAATATAATAATAACAAAACATTGATAATAAATAAGTTGGGGGTTAAAAGCAGCATGTGGCCCTCTTGTGGTCAGCATGGCTTCGGAAACAGAGATCTGAGTCCACCTAGAAGAACAGGAAGCAGTGGGCTGGGTGCAGCATCGTGTGTATGTGAGAGGGCTTCCAGACAGAACCAACAACAGGTGCAGTAGGGAAGGGCTGGGTGTGTACAGGAGGGAGTGTGTGTGTGTGTGTGTGTGTGTGTGTGTGTGTGTGTGTGTGTGTGTGTGTGTGTGATCCCCTCCCCCCGATACTGCACAAAAGATGAATGCGCAGAAGAGACTAGGAGTATTCTAATGTTACCTAGTGATAACACATTCTGACCAACAACAACTTGGGGAGGAAAGGATTTATCGCATCCTAGGCTTCCAGGTTAGAGTCCAATATGAGCAGGAACTCAAGGCAGGAACCTGAAACAGAACCCATGTAGGAACACAGCTTCTTTCTGATTGAATAGCAGGTTCGTGCTTACCTAGCTTTCTTATCTAGCTCAGGGTTACCTGCGTAGGAATAGTGTTGCTCGCAGTGGGCTTTGTCCTTCTACTGTAGGCTTTGAACCTTTTTCAAACTTACTTGATGTGGGGTTCTTTAATGCTCATGCATCCCTTTCAACCCACCAACCCTAGATAGGAAAGAAAAGAGGAGATTAATAGAAACAGGAGGAGCAGACTTTTTCAGACTCAGTTCCTTGGAGCAATTCTACTCTTCGTTGTCGGGATTCCAGCACACCCATTATACAGCAAACCAGCAAATCAGCAAAGGTGACTGCAACCGCAGCAGCCAGAACCTCAGAAACATTCTCTGCGGCGTTTCTTTCTAGGAGAGTTTTCTTCTGGCACCTAGAGGCTACTGCAGCAATCAGACATCCGCCTGGGCCACTTGAAGAGTTTTGCCATTCCTCTTCTCAACACACAGCACTGGACTGGGAAGAGGGCTTAAGTGGCCTAGTGGCTGAAGTACTTGGCCACAGAAGCATGAGAAACCTGACTTAGAGTCCCAGAGCCCACATGAAAAAAAACAGAGAGTGGTGGTGCTCACTTAATATCCCAGTGATGGATGGGAGGAGATAGTCAGCCTAATCTATTGTGGGAGCCCCAGATCCCACTGGGAGGTCTTCTCTCAAAAGATGAGGTTAGACATATCCCAACATTGACCTTGGGCCTGTACATGCACACATGCATGTACGCATGTATAAACATTCTCATACACACATACATGTTCACACCTGCATGCACACACAAACACACACACACACACACACACACACACACACACACATGCACCCATCAATGAAGTATATGAAGATTATACTTGGAATCAGACAACACTCGGCTATTTATGCACTCAGCAAGTATTTATCATCAGTTGCATAGTGCAGTCCTATTTCTCTCCAACATCATGGTAATGAATGAAGAAGATGAGCAGCATTCTTGCTGCATTCCCAGAATGCAGATCGAAAGTTTGTGCCCTTGAGTTGCTCAATCTCGGGCAATTTTCTAGATCCCTCAGCCTGGTTTCTGTTCTGGTACATATGTGAATAATGCTGTGAGCCTTCTGGCATTTAAAGAGTTGGGAAGTATTAGAAATTAATGCCAGGACTTGGGCCACACTAGGAAAATATTCTACCACTTAAGCCACACCTTCAACTTATTTCAATTTTTATTTTGGGGATAGTGTTTTACTAAGGTGCCCCTGGCCTTGAACTCACTCTGTATCCTAGGTTGGTCTTGAACTCAGGGTCCTTCTGTTTCAGCCTCATAGCTGGACTGACAGGCCTGCAACACCATAGGTGATTGCAGTGTTAAGATGAGCAATAGATATGGCCACCAGTGCTGAAGTGACGTACCATTCCAGGCCCTCAAAACCATTAGCTGACACATGTAGAGCCTTTCTGTCTTGACCCAGAATTCCCAGGAACACCCTCACATTTATGGTAACCACCTGGCGGCACCTTTGAATTTAAATTGGGGGTTTGTGAGCCAGTCAGAAATAGTCAAGGTATAAAAATTCACAGACTATGGCAGAAAAGCAAATATAAACCTCTTTATGTGGTTCCCTGCTTAATTTATTCCCAACTTTGTCTTAAGTGATACTTTTCACCGGTATATATGAGATGGGGGGAGAAAAGAAACCCTGTCTAGAGTTAAAATTTCTGGTGAATGTTTTCTATCAGGTCCGTGATACACTACTGCCCCCGTGTGTACCAAGCTTGGCTAGCAAGGCGATGGGACCCATGCTGGCATTAGGATATTTTATTTATTTTTTTTCTTCTTATTTTTTTGAGCAAGAACACTTAAGAAGAAGAAAATAGACTCTCAAAAAATCCTCTTTATCCAAGATCAAATAGAATAAAACCCAATTAAGTCAGAGCAGCTGTTGGTGTTTAACCAACTCAAGCGGCAGGCACATCCCTTCCTTCCCTGGGTGATGTGCATTGGACATCCGGCTCCATTTACAGGAGATGGATGCATTAACCCCAGAGATAAGAAGAAATCCCTTAATAGAGGAGCGGGCTCACGACGCTCCCACGTGGCAGTCTCTGGTTCTGATGTGGGCACATGTCTCTCTGCTCAGAATGATTTCTAGCACCACTGGTCAGGCAGCCTGAGCTTCATTCTCTGCTTGCAAGGAACTTTTGGAACCCGTTGTCCAAGGCTGTCAAAATGACTCTTCATGTCATTGTTAGGAGATACCCACCCCCTCCCCCAGCATAGCGAAGGTTCCCCTTCAGACCCCAGATTAGACGCAAACCACACTCAAGCGCCTGTTCTCACAGAGCAGAGATCCTTTATTATGTGGGGAAGAAAAGTTAAAGTGGCTACTTTCTGACATAGGCAGGAAAACCAAAACCAAAACCCACGAAGAGGAAAAGGGGAGGTCTGTGTTGGAATGGGTTAGGATGAAGTGGTATATTTTGATTGGGCACGTTAAGTACGTGATCTAAAGGGGGCTTTTGATTGCTGGGCTTGCAATATTGATAGCTGAACCTTGGTAGTCAGCCTCAAGAGGAGGAACTGGCCAAATAAAGGAATAGACCTTGGTGGCTAGCTTTAGGGATGCAATCTAACAGTTTTTAGCAAGGCAGAGGGCATGGCATCAAAGAGCAAAGCCTATCAGAGCCGTGCTTGTCGCCCTTTCAAGCTGGCCAGAGTCCCTTCATGAGTCAAAGTCAAGAGACATTTATCAAACTGGATCTTTTGTCCCTGTTAGGATTCTAAGGTTCATGTCTTCTGCAATTTAGAGGGTGCAGCTCACTGATGCCTAAACTGACTATAGTAGTTAATATTGACTGTGAACTTGATAGGACCTAACATCATGCAGGAGATAAGTATCTGGGCATGTCTGTGGGTGGTGGGTTCTCTAGGTTAGAGTCATTGAGGTGGGAAGACCCACCAGGACTCTGGGAGGCACCATTCCACAGACTGAGTAAAAGGAAAGCGAGCTGAGCACCAGCATTCATCTCTCTCTCTCTCTGCTTCCCAACTGTATCTGCCATGTGACCAGCTGCCTCACACTCCTGCTGCCATGATGGACTGTGTACCCTCAAACCATGAGCCAAAAGAAGTTGCCTTTGTCAGGTATGCTGTCTTAGTGGCATGACAAGTGACTAATCTGAGTCCTAGAGGACACCCACCAAGATTTCCATACTTTTGTGCCCTGGAACAAAGAATTTGACTGGGGATTCATAGAATGTGGTAGAAACAGAGGAAGTTTATTAAGAAAAAGAAAGACAGTGCCAAACCAAGAATGAAACTGAGCTAGAGAGCTATGACAGGCCTGAGGCCTATACTAGGAGTCCGTTGCATGAGTCTTTTCCCAGAGAGACATGAATAAAGATCTTCATCCAGTTAGAGGATCAAAGCCACCCTCTAACTAAATAGGACTCCTAGTAGAGGGAGGATAACACCAACCCACCCACAAAAACTTTCACCCCAAATTTACCCTGCCTACAAGATGTGCAGGGAAAAAAAAATAGAGCAGAGATTGAGGGAATCACCCAAACAATGCCTGGCCCAACCTGAGACCCACTCCATGGGAGAGAGCTAAGCTCTGACACTATTAACACTATGCTTGCAGACAGGAGCCTAGAATAGCTGTCCCCTTAGAGGCTCCACCCAGCAGCAGACTGAAACATATGCTGAGACTCAAAGACAAGCAGTGGTTGAAGCTCAGGGAGACTTGTGGGAAAATGAGAGGAAGACTAGGGATAGAAGGTAGGGGACAGGAGTTCCACAAGAAGACCAACAGTGGCAACTAACCAGGGCTCAGGGGGGGCTTATGGAGATTGAAGAACCAACCAATGACCATACATAGATTGGACCTAAGACCTTACACAGATGTAGCCAATAGGCAACTCAATCTTCATGTGAGTCCCCTAGTAAGGGGAGTGGAGGGTATCTCTGACAATGACTCTGTTGCCTGTTTTTTGATCACTTTCCCCTGTTGGGGC
This sequence comes from Acomys russatus, assembly GCF_903995435.1. Lineage (NCBI taxonomy): Eukaryota > Metazoa > Chordata > Mammalia > Rodentia > Muridae > Acomys > Acomys russatus. Next base: position 43,137,719 of record NC_067155.1, on the reverse strand, counting down.
TACGTGGTGAGGCCCCTGGGAGGGGGCAAAGTATGGATTCAGTCTGATACAATTTGATGCACTGGCGTGGGTTGGTTGGGGAGGATCCTCTTTTCTAAAGAGGAGGGAAGGGGAGATAGGGAGAAGAGAGGGAAAGGATAGGACCTGGAGGAGAGGAGGGAGGGAGCAACAACCAAGATGTAAAGTGAATAGACAGACAGACAGAAATGTCAGCCTAAAATAAGCATATCATCAAAGTTCAGCTTGGTGAAACATGAGTGTATTTGGGGCTATGTACAGGAGTATGGGTGATGGATGACTTACAGGAGCAGAGAGGACCCAAAGACAGCTCCATCATTGAAAACCCACCCCTGGCATTTGTAATAGCTCCTGACAGCTGGAACCCTGGAGCTCGCTGCATGACTCACAGACAGCTCTACTGTCTGGAGAGTGTGTTCCAAGCATCTCAGTTCACCTGTGCCTCCTCAGTAGCCTCTACTGCATACATAGCCTTTGGGAATATGGGACTTGGTGCATCTTGTCGGTTCAGGGGCTTCCTAAGACTTCTGTGTTGTTTGCTTCCTGAGCCTTAATGAGCCTATCTTTAGAGTATCCAGAGTCTTAGTAAGCTTCCATCCATAGTAGAACTTAGCAGCTCAGAGGAAATAGCTACAAGGAATAGAGACACAGGAGTATTCAGAATGTTCCAGAGAATGTTACTTGAAAGTAAAAGTTTCAGAGAGATCAAATACAGTTCAGTGTGGGCAGAACACAAGGCATGAGAAGGAGGAACCGTCAAACAGGGATGTCTCAGAGGTGACCAAGGATGGATTGGGTTATGGACTAAAGATGTGAACTCAAAGGATGGACCACAGAATGTTATAAAGGAGAACAAGAAGGTCTGGTTTTCACCAGGACTACAGGGGCAGTTGAATTGCGGGAAAGATCTAAAACGAAAACCCAGAAGAAGAAAGTTATAATAGTCTAGATAGAAAACACAGAGTTAGGAATTAAATATTAGAAGAAACAACTAGATAATTATTACAACTATCAGTCTTTAGAATTGTGTAAGCCAAACTAAACTCTTTGCTGACTGCTCCTGACTGATGATGTAAGAATTAACAAGTTTGGGGACTTGAGAGATCAGTTAGAAAATGGCTAGCCTTGTAAGCAAAAAGACCTGAGTTCAAACCCCAGAACACCTGTTTAAAAAAATTAAAAAGCAAGCTGTGGTGATGCACATATGTAGTTTCAGTTCTGCAGAGGTACAAAAGACAGAAGAATCCCTAGGACTTACTGGCCAGGTATCTTAGCCTACTTGTGAGTTCTAGACCAGAGAGATGGCCTGTCTTAAGAGTGAAAATGGTGCCTGGTCCATCTTCTGCTTTGTCCTATTCCACGCTACTGAGGACAGTTCCTTAAACCTTCTGTCTCTCATCTGCCCATCTTTACATGTCCCTAGCTTCCACACATGCCAGAGGTTTCAGACTTGTAAACCATATAGTGTGATGCTTTTTATAGCTCAAGTTCTTTCGGGCATAAGCTAACTTACCTTGGCTGTGGTCTCAGATGCCTACCTATGCCTTGATGTTATCTGATAACTATTCTATGGGACACTCAGTCTTCCAACTCAGAGTTCAGTGGTGATTGCTTTGAAGTAACATCTCAGGGGAGACAATCTGAGAAAGAGCCAAAGTCTAATGCTAACTGTAGAATCTGATTCACCACTTGTTTGGGGACTTTTCCCGGGGAGACATGAACAGACAGGACACTAAAGACAGTTTAAAGAATTCCACTCAAGTCTAGCTGCACAGACCATTTGTAGCTCATTGTCCAGCATTGCTTGCTTCCGGATGGGGACAGGGACCTCAAGATCAAAGGTTCCATTTCTCTCTCAGGAGCTGCTTAGAGTACTCAGGATGAGGCCTGTGTACTAGGTAAGGCTCCTGGTCTCATAAGGGGAAGTGGAAATTAGTTTTCCACGAGGTGTTACAGTTGGCCCTTTTAGAATGAGATTGTTGGTATACATGGAAATTTAAGAATAAAAGAAAAGCCCATGACAATACCAAAGTTGTTACAGCCCTTTGTTAAGCAGAAGTAGTGGGTAGATGTTTGAAACCAGCCAGAAGGCAGATCCAGTGAGATGCAGGCCCTGGTAGGCCTGAAAGCAGGTCTGGGGAGACAAAGGTGGTCAGCTCTGAGCTCACTGCAATGAAGTGAGCTTCAGTGGCTGCCAAGGCAACTCCTCCCTCACAGGCCAAGCCCTAGGTCCAGTGGTGATTCTTCCCCAGGATAAATGACAAGACTCAGGCAGTAGTGGTAGAGGAGTTGAGTGAGAGAGCAAGCCAACCTTTATTTCTGTGGATCAGAGATTTTAAAACCTTAGGCAGTAGAGAGGGGTTTGAGGATGAATGTGTCTGATTCACTGGGGCTAGAGGTGCCAGGGATACTTGATCTACATGTAACAAAACAGTCCTATCATAAGACAGAAAAGTAGTAGTTAATTATCCTATAGATGGGAGAAGATCTTCAGGTACAGTTTAAAGGTCATTGGTTGAAAGCCAAGACAGACATCTTATTAGCATAGTGTGGGTGCCACCAGCAATCCCCAGGTACTTGCTGAGCAGGTTTCTTATCAGGAAAGGGTCATGCCTGTAGTCTTCCCTGAGGGCTATCTGAGGCCCCTTAGGGGACCTAGGGTCCCCCAGATCAGGGACACAGGGGACTTTGCTGAGAAAGGGAGGTCATCATTTTTTTATACTGAACTCAGAGGCTATCTGGAAAACCCAGACTTAGACCTTAAAATTCAGGGTTTCAAAACGATTGAGTTTATTGAGGCTACTTTCAGGAGTATAGGTAATATGCTACTGACAGGAACGTGGATGTCACAAAGCCAGCTGCATCACCAAAATTCCCACATTGGCATAAGTGACAACTCACAAAACATACCTTCCTTTTGCTTTCATCTTAGCTAGAAGTCTGCCAGGCAGTTTGCAGAGTCTTTTTTCCCCCCCACAGCAGGTGTTATTGTTTATATAACATAGGGACGGGCCATGTGAATCTTGTAAGTTTCAGGAACTTCCTGAGACTTGGGAGTTGTGTTGACTTTTAAAGCCATGTAAGTATCCCTTCCTTTGTGAATCTTAGTGAGCTTCCCTCCCATATGAAATATCTCATCCCTAAAAATCAGTTATGCAATACCACTTTGGTCCTTCTGTTTACCTTCTGAGATGATTGATGATTTTTTCCCCCTGGGGCAGCTGTGAGGAAGGAACAAGGTCATGCAAACAAAAGATAGCCCTAAACATAAACTATTAAAGAAGTAGTTGTTACTGTGGACCCTCGTGGAGACCAAGGCTGAGAAGCGCTGACTACCTGTTAATAACTGCGTTGTATGAGACTACATGTAAGAGGCATGAATCTAGTTAGGATTTTCCAACTTAGTGTCATGACTCTTTTCTGGTATACTTGAGCCAATAAGCAATGATTGAAAACACTCAAAAGTGTTTCCTAACAACAGACTTCTTGCAACCAAGATAATGATAGCTCTCAGATATTCAAGTGCATCTGTGCATGAAGAATATTATCCACTAAGTGTCCATGAAAAATAAGAGGATTGCGCTTAAATGATTTTTTAAAAATAGGTTATTTGCAATTATTCTAAGCACCGTGGATGGATCTCACAGATCTAATGTTGAATGAGAGAAGATAAAGACAGAGTGTATGCTCTACGGTTTTGTTTATACTAAAGCATCAATACAGGAAAAAGGAATCAATACTGATAGAAATTAGGATTGTGCTTATCCTGTTAATACGATAATGGCTGCAATATGAGGTGAGAGTGTTTCTCTGATGAGCCATACACACTGTTGTTTTCCTGGCCTGCTTTTTTTTTTTTATTAATAAGCACATTTTGTTTGTAAAAATCTATATAGCCATAAAATTATATATGTGTATATATTTCAAAACTTAGAGTGTTGTGTGAGTGTTTTAAGTTCATCCATACTACAAGACAAATATGGAGCTAGAGAGATGGCTCAGTGGGTGAACTATTTACCACACAAGTTATGGGGACCTGAGTTCAAATCCATAGAATCTACAAAAACTCACATGTGGTATTACACATATGCAATCCAAGACTCCTATGGTGAGATGGGAGACAGAAATGGGAGAATCCCTCAAAATTCATGGGCCAGCTAGCCTGATATTCACAGCAGAGAGCAGTAAGAGACCCAATTTGAATCTATATGGAAGGCAAGGACCAAAACCTGAAATTGTCCTCTGACTTTCACATGTGGCATACACCTTCGCTTACTATCACGCAGAGACTTTGAAAAGAAAACCAAGCAAATCTTTGCCTATGACCAGCATCCTAAGTTTATTGCAAGGCTCTACAAATGATAATGACATCTCAGTGAGGGTTCCTACTGCTGTGAAGAGACACTATGACTATGGCAACTCTTATAAGGAAAGCATTTAGATGTGGCTGGTTTACAGCCATCACGGCAGGAAGCATGGCAGCAAACAGGCAGACATGGTACTGAAGAGGCAGCTAAGAGTTCTGTATCTGGATCGGCCGGCAACAGGGAAAGAGTGAGACCCTTGGGTCAGGCTTGAGTATCTGAGACCTCAAAGCCCACCCCTAGGAACACATTTCCCCCAACAACACCACATCTCCTAATAGTGCCAGTCCCTATGGGCCTATGGGGACCATTTCCATTCAAGCCAACACAGGTGGTGACAGTTTTATCTATCATTTTGTTTTAATCAATACCGTTTGTCTAACCACTGATAGGGCACAACCCTTAGATTGCAGATTGGGTCGAAGATATCATTAAAAACTCAATGTAAACATCAAATTATTTAGCAGGAAACCCCCGTTGTGACTGAGGTCATGACCAGCACCAAACACAACCTTGAAACATGTCTTTGGGTCAAGGTTCTTAATCTAGATTTTCTTGAACATCCCTCCAATGTTGAATCTGCTTTGACAGGTGCTTAAAGAAATAATGAATATCTTTAAAATGTGTTCTTAACATCCAGCGCATGCACTGGGTTAGCCCAGTGACAGAGCTATCCGTGTGATAGGTCTAAACAGAGTATAAAAGCCAGAGGGTGCTGTACCTAGCTTGAGGTAATAGAAGTTTTACTTTGAGTATGCTGAGATATTCAGGCTCGAAGTAGAGGAGCTATAATTTTGGTGGTATTCAAGGGCATAGCCAAATAGTTGGTACTAAGCACAAAGCCTTCGGGACAACATTTTTTAAAATGGGTAAATGATCTAAAGTCAGGTTAAGAGACAGAGAAAGTGTGAGTATAATAGAAGGTGTAATAAGTTTGTGTCTCTGTGAACATGATACCTGGTTTAAAACAACAAAAGCGTGTTCATGGACGAAAGATTTGTCTTAAGGTTTCAGAGAGTTTCCATGCATCATAATGGGAAAATCGTGCCAGAGCAGCTCTGGCTGTGGCAGAGGAAACCTGTGATAAAGGTGGTGACACCACAGTCAACCAGGAAGCAGAGAAAGCAGACTCGAAAGAGGGAGTGCTTGGGGGGAACTTGGAATGCTTGCCCTTAATAGTCTACTGCCTCTGGCTGGGCTCTCCAACCTCCCAAAGCAGTGCCACCACTGTGGCTCGAATGAGATATGTTCCTCATAGGCTCATGTATTTAAACACTAAGTCTCCAGTTGGTGGAGCTGTTTGAGGCAGTTATAAAACCTTCAGAAGGTGGAGTCTTCCTGAAAGAAATACATCACCAGGGTGGGAGGAGTCACTTTGAGGATTCATAGCCTGGCTCAACTTCCTAATCTCTCTTTCTGCCTCCTGCATGTGGATGAAATGTGATCTCTCTGGTTCCTGCTCCTTCTGCCATGCTTTCCCTACCATTATGGACTCTGCACCTCTGGAACCATAAGCTAAAAAAAACTCTTGCTTCCTTAAGTTACTTTCCATCGTGGTATTTTAACCATAACAACAGATACTAATACCACCATGGAGACCAAGAGTTCAGCAAATGAAAGCAATATATACATATATTGGAAAGCAATGTAAACAGTGAAGAATGAACAGTCTAAAATACAACTTTGAAATGAGAAATATGAGTTTACTTTTAATTGATGTTTCCTGTTTCTGGAGATAAATGACAATAAAACAATGAAATAGGGGAGACCATGTCATTTAGATGGACATGAAAAGCTGAAAGCATCTTTCCCCTGAGGTTATTTTGTTCTATTCATCTAAAATAAGTCAACTGTCAACTAATTATGGGGTCACTGTGATTGTATGGACTATGGAGACTCCCCAGTGAGCAAACACTCCAAGAAGAACATTCTGGGAAACATCACATGTTCAGGTGAAAGGTACTTACCGGGTTATTGAGTTTAGGAACTTTGCCAAAACTGCTGTGGAACTTGAACTCATCCATGAACTTGGTGACAATCATGATGCCACCAAGACAGGACCAACATCATCCATAAACACACACCTGAGTTACAGCTAGCATTTCATACTGACACTATCTTTGCCATGTAGATCTCCCTTGTGTGACTTGAATGAACTATCAGAGCCCATCCCTGTATTTTGGCATTCATGCATTTTGGCATCTCTTGGGTGGCATATCCAAAGGGCAGTATCTAAAACAATAATTGACTAGAAAGACCAGCATTGAGGACTAGAAAAACATCTCAGAGACAGTACTTGTCCAAGCACGGCCTGAGTTCAAATCCCCCAAAGCTACATTAACATGTCAAGCACTGTTGGACATGCCTATAGCCTCAGGGCAGAAACAAGAGGACCCCCAGAGCTCCCTGAACTGACAGGCTAGCAGCATCAGCCAGTCTCTGGTTCAGTGAAAGACCTTGTCTCAGTATGATACAATGGAGAACAATAGAAAAAGAAACCCAGATGCCCTCCTCTGGCCTCCACATGGATGTGCATGGGCACACACAGGGATTTTACATCCAAACACTCGTGTGCACACACCACACACAAGCACAAAATATCACACACACACACACACGTGCACACACACACAATTAGTTGAAGTTTTATTTCTAAAAAGGAAAAAAATAGCTATTAGTATATCCATCAAACAAGAATAAACACTGATTTTCCTCCCCCACCCTAGAATGCATATCACACAAGAGTGTTAGACCCTAATATGAGATGTCTGCAGCCCCCATCACAAGACTCAGGGCATGTCACATGAGAGGGGACAGGAAGAATGTAAGAGTCCTCTGGATATGACATAGCCATTGAACTCATAAACTGACTACAGCTATAGCTACCTGCACAAGACCAAGCCAGCAAGGCAGCCAGTACTCATCAGGCAGCTGTAATTGAACTCAGTGGGTTACAATAATGATGACAACAATAACAAAAATAGAGGTCATGAAAGTGGTACATTATATGTGTGTGTGTTTATTTATTGATAATGAATGACAGCCTTCTAGGATATCAGAGCATGAAATTGCTTATATATGTCTTCTTTTTCCACCCCCAAATCCTTAGAGGAGTCTTTTTTTTTTTTTTTTTTTTTTTTTTTTAGATTTATCCATTTCACACATTAGGCTTGCCTAGGATTTGGCTTACTGGATTTCCTTTTGGGGGAATAGAGGGAGGGAGGGGGAAGGGATGGAGGGAGGAAAGTAGGGATAGAGTGATAGAGATGCTTGAAACTAGTGACTTAATTCTATTAGGAATCATAATTGCACAGCATTATGGTCTAAAATCTATTTATTGAAAACAAGTTAATCTGAGTCTCCTTCTCAGAATAGAGTATGATGTCAGATGCCAGCATTCAGGACATCACCACTGGAGGGGAATGCTAGCCCACTTGGAATCTAAGGATGTGCTCAAAACAATCCCTATGCAGAGTCTAGGGCTCCTCGGGTGATGGAGTTAAGATTCTGTGGTCCCATGGCTTTCTGTATCATGAGCATCTAATATTAATTAACATGGCCACAAAAAAAAATCAGGACCTGATAAAGCACAGGGCAAAACAAGGAATGAGTTTCAGACTTGCAGAGACAATCCTACAAGCTGCCTTTCTTATCTCTGCAACAGACTGTCTGACAAAAAGCACCTGAAACAAGGAAGGCTTTACGTTGGCTCACAGTTCCAAGGTTACAGTCATTCGTGGTTGGAAGGCGTGGTGTCAGGAGTGTGAGGCACCTGCCACAGTCAGGAAGCAGAGAGAGAGGTGAAAGCTGGCTCTCAGTTCACTTTCTCCTTTCCATTCCCTCTAGGTGTCAGAATGGGTTTTTCCACCTCAACTAACCTAATCTCTAAAAATCTAGATTTGTCTCCCAGAGATTTTTGTCTCCAAGGTGATTCTATATGGTGTGCAATTGGCAGCCAACATAAGCTATCGTAAGAAGGGAGCCCCTTGTCAATTTGCCGCGCAAACATAGCACTTTCAAGTTATAGCCTTCCACCCCTTGTCCCCATAGGCTCAGGGACACAAATGCCTTCAGTCCAGCTGCAGTTAACTAATACAGTCACTATCCCAGGGAACTGGTAAACATTGCAACTCAGGGAAGGAACGGGAACTAAAAACACATCCTCATCACCGACCGCTGGGAATGTAGCTCTCATTTCAAACATTAAAGGCTCATAGAATAGGGTCCAGAACCACCGATATGAGAAACAAAGCCACCAGTGAAATCCAGAAAGGAAGTTCAGGGTGGCAACGTCTTGCTATGGTACAGCGAGACTCTCGTCTTCTTCCATCCTTGTCTTATTTGTCTGGTAGTAGCCACACCTCCTGACAGAGCTGGCCTTACACAAGATGAAGAGACTGGGCCTGCTGCAACTGCAGACATATCACTTAACTGTGAGTGCTAAAGCCAGACCGCTGTCCCAATTCCCAAGAAGGGTGGTCAGAAAAAGAAAATGCTGGCCATGGAGTGCCAAGTCACAGCGGCAGGATGTGAAAAAGCGAACACTGAGGTTGTCTTACAAAGTTTTATTTTTGCTATTTAAAAAATTCCTGTTGTACAACTCTTAAGCATAGACTTTGTAGATGACAGTATTCTGTCCCAATGGCAAAAAAGTTGGATATACCTGATAGATACGTAAAATGGAGCTATAGGGGTCTGCTGTATAAATCCCTCCCCCAAAAGCATGTCAATATTACATGGGAATAAACACAGAAAAGGTTGCCTTGATTTCAGAGGTGAGATTATGTCAATGCAGGCTGAGAAAAAGCTCTCAGCCTGTGAAAAATGGGATGCTGGTGGACGGCTCATTTGGCGTCCAAACACAAAGGGTACCCTGCGAGCTGGGGTGATGGCTCAGGCTACCAAGCACTTTTCCCATAGCCCGAGGAGCTTGCTTATGAGGCCCAAATGAAACATCCAGGCATGGTAGAACACGTCGGTAATCCAGTACTGAGAATGAAAATCCCTGAGACTCACTGACCAACCAGCTACACCTAACTGCTGAGCTCTAGACCAGTGTAGGACTCTGTCTCAAAACAACATGAACAGTGTCTATGAAATGACATGTGAATTTGAGCACTAACCTCCACATGCACATGCGTGTGCATTGTAAGTATACACACACACGCATACATATACATGAACACACACAAATAAATATAAATAAATAATACATAAATAGGAAAGAAGGAAGAAAGGAGAAAAAAGAGACAGGGAGAGAGGGAAGACATAAGCCTGAGAGGGTTATGCGGTGACTCCAGAAACAATACCATGTTCAGGAAGATTCTGATTATGGGTGAAAACCAGAAGACAGTCAGGAGGGACAAAGAAGAGATGAGGATGGTAAGTGGGGTGCAGCCCAGCCTTTGCAGAACACAGAAACAGCCGTGGGAGCTGTAGGAGAGAGCCCCGAGCTACGCTGATGTTGGCACGGAGTTTACGGTGACCACTTTGCAAGGGAGGGCCAGGCTTTGTCCATATGCCCCACCCCCCAAGGATGTAAGTCAGGAAAGCTTCCTGGCTGGGGATGTAGCTGGACTGGCAGAGTTCTTGCCTAGCATAGATGAAGCCCTTGGTCCCATCCCCAGCACCTCAGTAACAAGCCCAGCCCGCTGGCATGTGCTTATATTCCTAGCAAGGTCATCAGCACATAATAGTTCTAGGGTAGCCTGGACTACGTGAGACCCCATCTCAAAAACAAAAACAAAGGAAGAGCCAACCCCATTCTGAACCACAGTAACACATTTGAATTCAAATGTACAGGCACAGTCCAGCTCTCTCTACAAGCTGTCCATCACATCTGGCTGCGAGTCTGTTTACAACACGACATAAACGTATGTTCAATTATCCACGGAACTTTATCGTTAAAACAGAACTTTAAAATATGCATGTCGAATCTGGAAAAAAAAAACCATAGCTCACACTCTCAAAACCAATTTTTAAAAGTCTGCACCGGGGCTGTGCCAGGCTTTCAAAGCCATCTGTTTTCAAAGCCTACCTTCCTCCTTGTTTACTGCAGCCTGTCTGCTGTTTTAACAACCTCCAGTGGGATTTCACACGCCTCATTATGCAAAATCACTGCTTATACATTCGCTCTGCCACTTGCCTAACTAATCTCAACTCTGTAACACCTTTCCGAGGCAGCTCCCCAGTCTGGAGTTCTCCTACAGGGCTGTAGATCAAGAACCGAAGAGAGTGCTGGAGCAAGACAAAAGGCATCCTCCAGTGTGTTTGCCTTATTAGACGGGCTAGATCTGAGTTGCTACATAAGGTAAGAAGCCAAGACAGAGAGAAGAGAGAAAGAAAGAAAGGAAGAAAGAAAGAAAGGAAGAAAGAAAGAAAGGAAGGAAGGAAGGAAGGAAGAAGCAAGGTTTTAATATACATTCAAAGTAGACCAGGACACTCTTTGGATATAAGACAGAAAGGCAAATTCAATTTCCTTCTTATTCACCACTTCTTCCTATAATTACCTACTTGGAATGTTGTATTGTACGTGTACATGTGCACTGCTGTGCAAATGCACTGTACACATGCAACAGTCAAAGGAGATCCTAAAGTGTCTGCCCTCAGGTGTCACCCACCTTTTTTTGTTTGTTTGTTTGTTTGTTTGAGGCGGGATCTCTCACTGGCCTGGAACTTTTTACCACGTATGGCAGATTAGCTATCTAGACATTATCGTGTCTACACACACACACACACACACACATACACACACACACACACACACACACACACACACACACATCATATCACAGTGCTGGGATTACAGGTGTATGATGCTGTGCCCGGTCTTTTCTGTGGGTTCTGTGGGGCCCTGAACTCAGGCCCTCATGTTTGTAAGGCAGGTGCTTTATACCAACTGGCCTCTGTCTTCACCCCCCATTCAGACATTTTTAAGCTGTGCCTCTGCAGAAAAGCTTTGAATGACAGGGCCTGGGGAGATGGCTCAGTGGGTCAAAGTGCTAACTGTGTGGTATGATGTCCCAAGTTCAAATCCACAGAGCCCCAACAAAAGCCAGCCACTATAGCACAGACCTTTCACCCCAGATCCCAGGCTGGCCAAATTTATATTTGTGTTCTTTAGGGGAAATCGTTTTAATCTCACTTGATTTTTTTTTTTCTTTCTGAAATCATAAAGCTGTGTCCTATAGAAATTCCCAGTAGATGTATGCTCCTGTTTTGTGATGTAGGCCTATGTATTAGTCTGGTCTCTCTAGAGGAACAGAACTAATGAATGTGTATTTAAAAGTGATTGTCATAGGCTGGCTATCTCACACCACAGACGCTGAGGACCCAGGAGCTGTTCAGCCCACGGTGCTGAATGCTGTGGACGTCTCAGTCAGGCAGCGAAGGCCCAGAAGATTCTCTGATAGCTGCTAGTCTTCACTGAAAGGAAAAATATCTGCTCAGGACAACCGGAGGCCAAGTTCTCGGCACAAAGGAGATTTATTTGCCCCAGAGGCACAGAGGGCAGGGGAATAAGAGACAAAGACAGGAGAGATAGAGGGTGAGGGAGAAGGGGGAGGGGACAAGGGAGAGGGGGGAGGGGTCTTTGTCCTGGAGTGAGACAAAGGACAGCCTCTGGATAAAGGGGAGACAGGCATGACCCATAGGCAAGTGGTACTTTATAGAGAAAAAAGGGAAAACCTCATGGTAGGATGAGGTGTTTCATTTTAATTAGGCATGTTAATTAAGTGAGCCAAAGGGGGCTTTTTGATTGATGAGCTTCAATACTTTGATAGCTGGACCTTGGTAGTCAGCCTCAGAAAGAGAAAGTAGTCAAATAAGGGAATAGATCTTGGTAACTAGCTTTAGGAATGTAATCTAACTATTTGGGAGGGGGTTGTTTGTTTGTTTGTTTGTTTGTTTGTTTTTAGCAAGCCATGCTTGCCATACTTGAACTGGCCAATGCCCCTTCATTCATTCAGTCTATGTTGGAAGCTCAAAAGAAGCTGCTTCTAATATCAACAGAGGAATCAGCAGCAGCAGCAGCAACAACAAAGTAGGTTAACTCATCAGCAGGAGTGAAGGCAAACCAGACAAAAAGCAAAACCCTCCCTTCTTCTGTCTCCTTTACTGGGGCTGCCACCAGAAGGTGTTCCCCATATTTAGGATGGGCCTCCCCAGTTCAAATAGTCTGATCATGAAAGTCCCTCACAGGGGTGCCCAATGGCTAACCTTTTAGATGATTCCAGATCTAATCATGTTGACAGCCATGGTTAGCCGCCGCACTCTATGACCCAGTTGGAATTGATTGCAGGATTTTCTACAAGGTGTGAATCAAGATTCATTTTCATAGGAGTATTTGGTTGAGCCAGCCAACAGAAACATCAGGTTTATCCCTACTCCCTTATTGCAATAAATGGAATACATCCTATGGATACTTATGAAGGTAGGGCTACCTGATTATTTTTTTCCAGAGTTGGATTACATGCTCTTGATGAATGAAAAATGTTGAATCTTTGCACAATGGGACACAGTTTTCTGAAATGGAAGATCTTTGAGAGTACACTTGGAATGAACTGCTACGCCACACCCTGCTCTTTGGTTCCTATAGGATAAGTGGAAACATGCTCTCCTTTCACGGGAGCTAAAGATGAAAGTTAGGAACATTATAGATCTTGCCTCAAATCTCCACCAACCCTGTATGAGAACAAAACCATTTTCAGTCATGAGGAAGGAAAGTCCCCAACGGCTGCCATGCTTCCTACACAAAGGAGCCCCTGTTCTCTTTCCCTTTCCCAGGCTTACTTGGGAAGGCTGTACTAATTAATTACTAGTTGCAAACTAGTAAATTGGAGTTAATTATCTGGACAAATCTAATTGCAGTTACAACATGGTTCAAATTAAATATAAAGCCACCACTTTAAAGTTCACAGATCCTTTGAAGATATTACTTACAGGGATCTGGACATGTCCAGCCTACACCATGAGATTTGTGAGGAACAAGGAGAGTGATCAATAGCATCCCATTCTGGTTGTAGAACCACCTTGCACCTCACCAGCCTCCAAGCAATCCCAAAGTCTGGAGAAGAATGGCTCTGACCCATGATGCCTGCCTTCTGAGCCACGTGTATCTACTTGTAGCCTGGTAGGCTCTGCAGCATTTGTTGCCCCTCCCCCTTTAAAAGATCCTTACTGGGCTGGGTAGGTGGCTCACTTAATGAAGAGCCTGCACCATACACATGAAGACCTAAGCTCAATAGCCAGAACCCACATCAAAATGGGGGACATGAGGCTGCATTTTAATCCCAACACTGCAGAGCCAGTGTCTGGGGCTCTCTGGCCAGATTGCCTAGCTAAACTGACAATTTCCAGGCCAATGAGAGACCCTCATCTCAAAAAAGAATAAAGAAAGAAAAGGAATGGTAAGGGGAGGGGAGGGGAAAGGGACAGGAAAGAAAAGAAAAGAAAAAGGAAGAAGGGGACAGCGTCTAGGAATATCACCCCAAATTATCTTCTGGTGTCCACATTGTTTTGCAGCCTTCCCTGCAGAAATGGAGTCAGAGCGGGGGTGCAGGCTCCTCAGACTCGAGAGGCAAACAGACTGCACAGGCCTGAGAAGCCTGACATTCACAAAATTCACTGGGGGGTCCCCTCCCTAAAATTGCAGAAGCAGTAAACAGATGCTGGGAGGGTCTCCCCTGACCAGCCAAGGTGCCAAGAGGAGATTCTCTGGCCGGTAGAGCTGCCTGCAAGTTGTGCAGAGAGCTCCCAGGATATAGCTTTCTTGAGACATCACCCATGTTGAGGCAAGTGGCCTTTTCAGTGATGTGGCTGTCGATGGGTCACCCTTGCTCCTGTAAGTAGCCCCTTATACATATTCTTGTTAATAGCTCCAGTAAACTCACTGGTTTAGCAAGTTGAACTTTGAGAGAATCATTACTTCAGGCTGCTGTAATTCCCTGCTGGGGGCAGGAGTGTGAGTAGCTCTCTGTGCATGTGTGCCTGCCTGTGTGCCTGCATGCCTGGGTGTGTTGTGTCTCCCCAGGAAACACCTCTCACAGTGTACACATGTGCACACGTATACCTGAACATACAACCACAGACATGCACCCCCAAAAAAATATTTTAGAGAAGAAAAACACCAGCTGGAAGTAAAATATGATCATGAAACTCAATAAGCATCAGAGAAAAACTCGAGAGAGGAGAGAAGAAGAAGAAAACCCCTCAAGAAACGTGTGGTTCTCATGCTTGTGGCTCACGAGGCATCGGAATCTGAATTTACAAGTCCCCCCAGGGCTGTGAAGGTAATTGAAGCGAACTAAATCCAGTATCGGAGGATGAGTAAGACTGACAAGGAAAAGCTCGACTAGAGCAAAATCAAGAGCTGTTCCTGGGTGTCCTTCAGTCCTTGGGTGTGGGGGTGCAATTGGCAGAGAGCCCTGCCTGGACAAGGGGTCCTCGGCTCCTGCCACCTCCTGTGTGCTGCTCCTGTGTTAATCTGTAAGTGCACCAGCTAGGAACAGAAGCCTTTCCCATGGTCCTTCATGAAATGGTTCCACAAAGGATGCTACCAAACTTGGCTCAGCTGCCCATCCTTGGGAAAGCAATTAAAACAGCCTGATTGAGAGTAAAGAAGCTAAAGGGAGGATGGTTAGTCGATGTGGCTACATTGGGAGAAAAGGACAAAGAGGTTCAAGGATTCTCTCAAGTCCATCTTCCTAAAGTGAGAGGACAGGGACCACACACATTTAAGCACTCTCAGTCAAGGTGCGGTCCTGTCCACCATTGATCCAGTATTGTGTAGGCTTCCATCTCTGTAGCCAGGGGGTATGGCAATTGTCAGAATCTTCTGGGAGACAAATTTCCCCTCCAGCCGGTTGTAGGCTTCAGTCTTTTCCTTCTCCCAGCAAGAGAGAAAATTCTTGTCCTTGCGGTCATTTGTTTCAGTAGTCTGATATCCAGATTAAGAGATACAAGTGGTGTGTGTGTGTGTGTATGTGTGTGTGTGTGTGCGTGTGTGTTGTTCACCGATGAGAAAGGGACCTCGGATCCCTTCACTCTGGACTTAGAGGTGGTTGCATGAGATTGCTGGAATCTGAGCTCAGGGCCTTTGGGCTTCTGCTAGAGCAGTAAGTAGGCTTAACCAGTGAGCTATCCCTCCAGCCCCAAGCACATCCCTAGAGGATATTCATTTCTGGCAGGCTGGTTACTACGGGGAGTCAGACTCAGCATGAGCAGAGCAGACACTGATGACTAAGCAGGGAGTTGGGGACACTCTAAGAAAACAGCCTGCCACGCTTGGAAAGGCTACAGAGAGGAAGCGCCTTGTGAGCCGATAATGGGATTTTACAAGGTGATAAAGAGCCCTGCGAGTGGAAAGGAAAGAAAAAGAGTTGCAAAGATGTGGACGTAGCATTCTGGGGAGCCCTGCAGGGGATGGACAGCTACGCAGGGGGCGGGGGGGCGGGAGGATGAGGTTTACCTGTTAGCTTAGAAGAGTCGGGGCTGCGAGTCTCTGGTGGCCAGAGAGCTAGCTTATGTCACAATCCACCTAGGTGGGCTCCCCTCCAACCTCTCAAGGTCCTAAGCAGGGCATCCAGAGTGACAGCAGCTGATCAACAGCAGGGCAGAGTCAAGGATAGAACAGGGCAGGGAAAAGCCTGGACAGAAGGGGAAGGGAGGTTGGAGGGGGCGACTTCCCAGACCCAAGATATAACTCACAGGTTACCAGGTTGTCTCACTGGCACAGCGGTGTCGGGTATAGATAGATTTCCTGGCTGCATGCCCCAGGCCTGCGCTGCCGCTCCAGTCTGGTGCTATTGAGGCAGGCATGCTGTGGTCTCTGGGTCCCACCGGCTGCGGCCTGGAGCCGAAATGCAGAGGGAGGCAGCTGTTCACTTCACTTCTCCCGCAGCTTGCTGCTGCCATTCAAGGCAGTTCCAATTGGCTCTCAATGAGCTGGCAGCTGGCTGCCTAGCAACCTAGCTTCCCTTTCCAGATTCTACCACACGCATGCCCACGCATGCACACACAGATACGTTTGCACACAGGTGCATGCTTACCCATGAGTGCATACGTTTGCACACATTCGCACCCGTGCACACTCATGCACACTTAAGCATGCACATTCGTTCATGCCTATGGGCATGCATAATGCACACTCATTCGTGCACATATGCACACATGTATACATGCACACTCTCCCATGGGCAAGCATGTGCTATTGTGTGTCCTGAGTGTGTACACACATGCACACCCATCCATGCATATAGACACAGATATACAAAATCATTTATGCAGACACATGTGACTACATGATCACCCTTGTGTGCACAAGTATGTACTGTTGCGTGACACTATTCCTGAGTAAAAGTGAGCCAAGTTCTATTAACCTTGGGTAGAGAACTGACAGACCAAAGCAAAACACCCAAGTGCAGTTTGTGAGACAATGAGCTGGGGTTACTTACAGGAGCAGGAACAACTCAAAGGCAGCTGTATCACTCAAGGCCTACCCCAGCATAGCTGACAACTTTAAATGCTAGAAACCTCTGCAGGCCGCTCAGCAGGTGTGTCTTCTAAACTACTCAGCTAGTCTCTCTCCTCAGCAGTCCTAACGGCTTGTATAACCTCGGGGAGAAAGCGGCCTTGTACATCTGGTCAGTTTCAAGGACTTCCTGCGACATTTTAGCTGTTTGCATCTCGAGTCTTAACGAGCCTCCTTTAGAACTTTCTGGGTCTTAACTAGCAACTGAGGAAATACATAACGTACATATATGCAATACACAGTCATGCATGCGCATACATGCACTTATACAACTTGAGCACAAGCATATATACACATGTGCACATATGCAGTGAACACATACATGCACATATGCACTAACCCATGAGCATGGATACATGCATGTGCATGAATGCATATTCACCAATGTAAATGTAGATACACATGTAGATTCATCCATGCGCACACACACTTACACACATGCATACTCCCTGTACATATTTGCATGCACACACCCATACAAACTCTCAGCTTTACACAAATGTACACTCACACATGCGCACATACAAACACACACTTGCCCATACACACTCATTACGCATATTTGTGTGCACACATCCACATCCACCCCCCAGCACATACAGGGCTTTGTGAGGCAGTGTTGAGAGGAAAACTGGCTGATATTGAGGGGAAAGGAACAGCTGGAAGGAGCCAGGTGGGGACGGCAGCTGGGAGCACCGCAGGAGTCCAGAGAGCTCATGGGGAGGAGCCCTGAGTCCCTGATTCAGCTGGTAGGACTTGCCAAACACAGGATCCCTTTGTTGCCATTGTCCATCATGACCCCCCTGGCACAGGACTGAATCCCCAGAATTAATCCATTCTGGTTCTGACAGCTACCCACACGCCTGCCACCCCACCAGCCTCTGCCTCCCAGAACTGACAAGTTCCATAATGCTCGAGTATCAAGAGCCAGCTGCAAAGCCAAGAGTAATTTCACAGACTGGCTCCGTGGGTCCTTGATGCTTCCGTTCGAAATCCTCCTAAATTAAAAAACACGGCGTCACTCAATTTGTGCAGCCTGCCTCATCCTGGTCCTGACAACTGCAATCAGTCTGAGTGACCCAGGAGCCCTCCCCCACCCCCCACGGACAGTAGCCGTCTGTCTCTCAACCAGTTCCAATGCTCAGAAGTACTTTCTGTCTTCTGAGGATCTTTACACCGTTGCAAGCACTCTATCCCAAGAGGAGAAAATGGCTTACAGTCTGTGGGGTACGGGGACAGCTCCGTGCCTTGGTTTTTTTGTTTGTTTGTTTGTTTTGTTTTGTTTTGTTTTTGTTTTTTCTATGAAAAACAAAGGAAAAAAATTAGACTCAAAGCAAAGCAATTGCTGTAGTTTGAATGCATCTTTAACGGCGCTAATCAGATAGCCCTTCACTGACTCACGCTTTCAGCACTATCTGAGGAGGCTGAACTGCCTTTGGGAGGTGAGACCAAGGAGGGGGAAAGAGAACACTAAGGAGGCACTTCTGAAGGTTAGAACTCAGCCTGTCACTTGCATCCCTGGAGAGAGATAAAGCAAAGCCAACCAGGCCCTCCTCAGTGCTGTGCTCATGATGACTTAAAAATATATGCAGCTTCTGCTCAGGACAACATGATCCAGAATGCTACGCAAGTCCTCGTGACAAGGTAGCTCAGATGATTCAGTCACGAGAGAACTTGCTGTACACACGCAAGGGCCTGAGTTCAGTCCCTAGAGCCCACATTTTAAGAAAAGCCAAGTGGGCTGGTGCATGCGTACGATCCCTGTATTCTGAAGATCCCTGGGGATCACTAGCAAGCCAGTCTCAACTACTTGGTGAGTTCCAAGTCATTAAGAGACACTATCTCCAAAAAAAAGGAGGAGGGGCTAGCAGGATGACTCTGTAGTTAAAAACACTCACTGTGCTTGCAGAAAACCAAAGTTTGGTTTCCAACACCCATGTCAGACAGCTCTCAAGCACCTGTAACTCCAGCTCCAGGGGATCTGATGCCCCCTTCTGGCCTCGGCAAGAATATAAACTCACAGGGGCATAGGAACAAATAAAAAGTAGCAGGGCACAGTGGCGCACATCTGTAATCCCAGCACTTGGGGAGGCAGGGGCAGTTGGATCTCTGTGAGTTTGAGGCCAGCCTGGGCTACAGAGTGAGTTCAGGACAGCCAAGGCTACACAGAGAAACCCTGTCTCAAAACAAACAAACAAACAAACAAAATAAAAAAAAACATAATAAATCTTTTTTTTTTTTAAAGTATAGACAATGCCTAAGGGACAGTCATCCAAGACATAGTCCTCTGGCTTCCACACGCAAAAGTGCACATACAGAATAATGCATCTACACATGTATGAACACACACACACACCAGATAGCAATAAATTCTTTTTAATGGGAATAATCAAGCGATTGCAACATAGGCTACCTGACGCTAACTTTAAAATGTTTCCAGAATCAATTCCTTCCATCACCTGCAAACTTTTGAGCTGCGGTCACTTTTCTACATACTACGCAAGGCAGACTCACTGGCTGCTCTACCAGAGTGTGATTGTGCACACGTGTAATCGTAGCCCTCGAGGGGCTGGAGGAGGAGGATCAGGAACTCAAGGCAATAGAATAACTGTGCTAAGATGAAACAGGAGCTAGAACCTGGTCAGGTAGGTGAGGAATCCCAAAGCTGAGGATCTGAGGGTGCCCTCGATGGGTTCCCTCTTTCCTTGTTGTCTCCTAAATGATCACTTCCACTTCGAGACTACTCCCTATTTGATTTCACTGGGAGAAGTTACCGGAATGCCTTCTGGCTGGACCAACTGGACTGAGCAGCTCATCCTCCTCCCATACCTCACCTCGACTTCTGACCTAAGTCCTTGGAAAGGGCAGAGTCTAGCTGCTCCATGGCCTGTGGTATCCTATTTCCTTGGGAATAAACTTCTCCAACGTACCCTTCTCTAAAACTCTCTGTGGTCTGTGAATTTTATTCTTTCGGAATAAATTTCGGAAACAAGAACCCTAGAGCTACTGGCTCAGGTGTGTTTTCCCTGATCCTAGACCACAAGGCCGAACACAGCAAGATCCCAGAATGACTCCATCATCCTCAGAGACACCCCGGTATTTCTGTATCGTTCCAATTTTATAATAGTGATAACTGTTTTCCTTGAAGTGTGCAGTGATATCTGAACTCGGTTATCAGCTTGGTGAGATTAGGATCACTTGGGTTATGCCTACGGGGATTATCTTGATTAGGTTAGTTAAAATGGGAAGACCCGCCATGCCACTGTGGGTGGCACCATTCCCTAGGCTGTGACCTTAGAGTATATAAAAAGGAGAAAGTAAACTGAAGAGCATTCTACACCCCACTCTGCTTTTTGACAGCACATACAATGCGACATTCCTGTCACTATGACTTCTTTGTAATGATGTACTGTGACCATGGGTCAAAATAAACCCTTCTTTCCCTAGCAGTTTTGTCAAGAGTATTTTATCACAGCAACAGAGAGGTAATTAAGACGGGTGATTGCATCAAGGCCTGCCTACGAAACAGAATCTATTATTTTTACCTCTTGAATGACTTGATTTGATTGGTAGCATACAATTCAAGGGGTATGATACCAGCTCGAAAAGCCGTGGGCGCCTCTGCCGTTCTTTAAGACTCTGCTCTGTGAATAAGCTGGAGCTAGCCTGCTGGTGCTGAGACATGTGGTCTGGACAACTCCAGCTGCCCACCAGCCTCCTGCCAGGCATGCAAATGAAGCCATCCCAGACAGACAGTCCTCAGCCCACCCATCAGCTCAATACAGGCCCATGAAGAATCCTCAGCTAAGATGGACCAGGCAGTATTCCGAGCAGACACATCTACCAGTTGTAAGCAGTGGCATATGCTTTGTTTTAGTTTTTTTTATTTTTTAAGCTTCTGAGTTTTGGAGTGATTTATTACCATCTTAGTTTCATTTCTGTTGCTGTGATTTTTTTTTTAATGCCCTGACCAAAAAAAAACAATTTGTGAGAGAGATAGAGAGGGTTGGTTTCAGCTCACAGTTCTAGGTCTCAGTCCATCACATCAGGGAAGTCACCAAAGCAGCCAGTCACATCGCATCCACAGTTAAGAGCACAGAAAAATGAATGCACACATGTTTCCTCCCCCAGTGAGGTGCTGGGGTGTGGCTCAGTGGTAAAGCACCTGCCTAGAATCTCCCAGTGAAGGGCTGGGGTGTGGCTCAGTGGTAAAGCACCTGCCTAGAATCCCCCAGTGAGAGGCTGGGGTGTGGCTCAGTGGTAGAGCACCTGCCTAGAATCCCCTAGTGAGGGGCTGGGGCGTGGCTCAGTGGTAGAGTACCTGCCTAGAATCCCCCAGTGAGGCACTGAGGGCATGGCTCAGTGATAGAGCACTTGCCTAACATTCACACAAAATCTAATATTCAATCCCAACACTAAGCAGAACGCAAACCAAAGCATAGAGGACTACTCCCAAAGGTTATCAGAGAAAAAAAATCCCAGAACAAGGTAACTGCCCTCATAAAGGGACCAAGCATACTATGTACCTATCATTTCTGATCCTAGTTGAAAGTCCTGTTGGAATTCAGGGGTGAGTGTCTTTAGTCTGCAAGTGTGACTTCCCTTTAAGAACCCATGCCCTTTTCAGCATGTCTTACAACCAATGTCTTTGCCCTTCCCTTGCTGGTTAATTAGAGGCTTGGAGGGGAAGCAGAGAAACACGTGTTCCGGCAGAAGGGGAGTTTTCAAAAATAAATGCTCCTTAGGACCACTTGACTGAAATTTTTCATTAATTCATTAATTAAGATCTACAGCATGAGACTCCCAGGGACAGAACAAACACCATCTGTATGGCAGAGGCGCCAAATTTTTCTTTTAGCCTCTAAGACCCAGTAATGAGCACATGTTCTGAATTATCTCCCTCAAATTAACGGCTTCGTGGGCAAAGAGTGGTGCTGGCAATCCAGCTAGGTGTGAACCGGCATCCAGAAAAGGGGCAACTGTGATCTCTAAGGAGAGGTTCTTTGACCTTAGACATCGGGGGCGGGGCGGGGCGGCAGGGAGGGGATCCAATATACAAAGCTTCCTTCCAAGAGTCGGGCCATGGCTGTTTCCACAGGATCGTGAGCCCACTAAGAGTACACAAGCGCAGGTTGAGGCCAGATGAATTTGTTCTTTTGTATAGAAACCCTGTGGCTGGATTAAATGATCACTCAAGTTCTTTCCAAAGGTAAGAGACTACTTAATGCCTTCTAAAAAGTGAGTCTCAGAAAGCTGGAGAGATGGCTCGGTGGTCAAGTGTTGACCGCAAATAAATAAATAAATAAATAAATAAATAAAATACAAGAGGGTCTAGGTTGAGATTCCCAGAATCCACTATACAAACAGAGATACACAGCTGCTGAGATGGCTAAGTGGGTAAAAGTGCTTGCTGCTGAAGTATGAAGGCCTAAGTTTGTGTCCTCAGCTTTTGCAGCCATGGGAAAACCCAGGTGTGGCCACACACAAGTGAGTACTTATTACCCTAGTAGAGCAGGAGGTAGAGACGGGGGTATCACTAGAACTTGTGGCTATCAACCTAGTTCCAGGACCATTAGGAGACCCTGTCTTAATGCAATAAGGAAAAGGTTGGTAAGCTGGACACCCAGTGTCCCTGTCTACCCTCCTCTGATACATACAGGCATGCAAATGCACATGCGCACACACACACACACACACACACACACACACACACACACACACACACACACACAGAGCTGAGTGTAGCAGCACATACCTGCAATACCAACACTGAGGAAACAGACCAGGAGAATTCCTTGGGCTTTTTTAACCAGACAGGCTAGCAGAATTGGCAGGCTTCGGGTTCGGTGAGAGACCCTCCCTGAAAAACTAAGGTGGAATAAGTTTGCATGTTGATTTCGGAAGGTGATGTCATCCGCAACAGGTCTTGCTATGAAGATCTGTTGGGTAACGGAGAGCAGTGGCAATAGCCTGTACTGTCTGAGGGGTCTCTGGGACCCCCTAGCCAAGTCACTGCAGCTGTGGTTGCCGGCGCAAGACCTATACATGACCGAGTCAGGCAGCATTCTAACGTGGGCAGGGGGAGGGGAGCTCATGAAATCCCACCCCTAACTAAGGAGCTTTGGACAGGTGATGACCCACAGTAGCTTGCTCCTGCCCCATTGGATGGCCATGGACTCAAGAGCATACAGGGGCCACTAATTGTACTCAGTGAGTTTGAAAGAGGAGGAAGAAGAGGAGGAGAAGGAGGAGGAAGAGGAAGAGATTTAGAAAGAAAAAGAAAAAAGTGAAGTTGGGAAGAGGGTGGTGCAGAAGGATTTGGAGGGGCAAGAGGGGGTTGAATAATATCTAAATATATACACACAGGAAATTAGCAAAGATTATATAGTTTAAAATAGAGGGTGGTCGAGGCCCATCCGGCCCCCACATGCACGTAGACATGCACAAGCATGTACCCAATCTTGATTAATTAACTAACTAGTTAATTAACTAGTTAATTAATTAATTTAAAATGTGACACTCATACCCACAAACCATTGCTGCAATTTAGCCAGGGTGAGCATGTCTCTGCGACCAAGTTTCTCCAGTGACCGCAGCAAAAAGCAGCACAAGCCACTCATCTCCAGCACCATCGTCAAATGCCAGAAGATGATATTCCCACAGGACGCAGGACCCTGCCATTACTAAAAGGGAAAGTATTCCCTACCCCCTCAGTTTAAAATCCCCAGCTTTGAAAGGGGTTCAACTGTGAGCCCTGCAGGAGGCATTTCAAGAGCAAATTGTGACTGATGATTTTTTTTTTTTTTTGGTCCTCAGTTGATCTGCCCATCCGGTTGCCCATGAGGCATCAGGCAAGAAACCTTTCCTGACACCTTACAAAATGTTTAGATTAATCAAATTTTCAGGCCGCCTCTTGTGTGGGGAGGCCGTTACCAGGAGGAGTGGCTGGAGTATTTTTCCAGTTATCTGCTTTACCATAGAGGGCAGCCTGATTGCCTTTCTGGCAATTACAAACATTGGATCAGACAAGTGTTACACTGGTGTGTTTAATTGGTTAAAAAAAAGAACCACTCTAATTAGATTTTTTAATAGCTGGCTTCTGACTGCAGAGACAACAAAGATGATTGATTTTTTTTTTCCCCACATGAAATCTTTGGAGGGGAAAATATCTCGCTTTCAGATTTATTTAGAAGCTTTTTTTTTTTCTCTGAAGCCCCTCCGGTTAACATTTGGGCTCCGGCGAGCCTCTTGTGCATAGAGTGTGTTTCAAATATTAATGGCCATCTAAATCTGTGTTCTCTCTCAGCTCAACCTTTTGCGCTCAAAATTCATGAGTGTGTATTGATTTAGGCAGCCTTCCCAAGACCCTTGTACCACTGGGCTCTTTTGTTCCGTGTTAATACGCCCCGACTTATCAATTATTCACTCGCTAAGTGAAAGCAATATAAATCTAGGATCCTGAACAACAACAAAAAAAAAAAAAAAAAAAAGAAAGAAAGAAAGATTGTTCTTTTCATTTCCTGGTAACACAATGGCAGCCAAGCCCCAGTGGCCTAGCCAGAGCAAGGCTTGATTTAGTGACAATACATCCGGGCCTTTCTTTTTTCTTTTTGTTGGAGGTGCAAATGGGGAAAAGGGAACGTAAGCCAAAATTAGCAAGCGTACACCTGCTGGAGCCAGTTTTTTTTTTTTTTTTTTTTTTTTTCACATACTCTGAGGAGAAAGAAAGAACAAGGGAATAATGTGAGTATTAAGATGCAAAGCCAGGCACAGTGACTCGTACCTGCAGTCCCAGCACTAGAGAGCCAGAGGCTAGAGGGTATGGAGTTCAAGGACAGCCTGGGCCGGGTAGCAAGACCCTGCCTCAGAATAGATCATAAAATATAATTCTCTTTTTTCTTTTCTTTTCTTTTCTTTTCTTCTGAAGGATGTTTTAATAGTTCAAAATAGTGGGTTTGTTTCTATAATGTGGTGGTCATCCTGCCTACCTAACAACAGTGGGTTTGACTGTGACTTTTTAATGGGTATGTATAAAGTTATTGGGTTATGTTAATTCTCTCGCTCTCCTCTCTTGTCCTCCCCCTGGCTCCCAGTTCTTTCCACCTTCCAAACAGCTCCCTTCCTACTTTCATCTCTTTTTTAAAAATCAGGATTGAGCCAGATGTGGTGGCACAGGCCTGTAATCCCAGCACTCCAGGAGGCAGAGGCAGGCGGGTCTCTGTGAATTTGAGGCTAGCCTGGTCTACAAAGCAAGCGCAGGAGAGCTAATGGCTACACAGAGAGATCCTGTCTCAAAAAAACAAAAATTTGCCTTTCAGAATCTGGCTTATTTTGCTTGACCTTAGAATATCCAGTTCCACCATTTTCCTGCAAATGACAATTATGTTCTTCTGTGTCAGTGGTTCTCAACCTTTCTGATACTGTGGCCCTTTAACACTGTTCCTCGTGTTGTGGTTATTTTCGTTGCTACTTCATAACTGCAATTTTGTTACTGTTATGAATCGTAGTGTGAATATCTATTTTCCAATGATCTAAGGCGATGCCTAGGAAAAGGTCATTTGAGAACCCCCCCCAAGGGGTCGTGACTCACAGGTTGAGAACCAGTGTTCTATATGGTTGTATAATATTCCATTGTGTCTGTGTACTTGCGTTGGTTTGAATGAGAACGGCCCTCATAGGCTCAATATTTGATGGCTTGATCCCTAGTTGACAGAAGGAATAGGAGCTGTGGCCTTGTTGGAGGAGGTGTATCACTGGGGAGGATAGTGCAGGGGGAGGGAGGACAGACTTTGAGGTTTCTAAAGCCCATGCCACTCCCATTCTCTTTGTTTTGTATTTGTGGCTCAAGATGTGAGCTCTAGGCTACTGCTGCAGCACCATGCCTGTCTGCTACCATGCTCTCCACCACAATGGTCATGGACTCTGGCTTTCTGGAACTGTAAGCCCCAAATCAAATGCTTTCTTTAATAAGTTTCCTTGGCCATAGTGTCATAGCATCTTGGTTTCATCTTTTCATATGTCTCTGCTTCCTTCATATGACTTTAGACACAGTGCATGCAGGACCCACTTATGACCTTAGAAAACCTAGCAAGAAAGGTAGTCAAACATTTTTGTGGTGAGGAAGCTGAGAGATAGGGGCTGGGGAGATGGCTCTGTCTGTAAAGTGCTCACCTTGCAAGTTTGAGGATCTAAATTCAATTCCCTGCACTGGTAAGAAGGAAGAGGAAGAGGAGGAGGAGGAGGAGGTTGAGTGGCTTTCTTGTACTACCACTATTGGGGAGACAGACACAAGCATGTCCCTGGGGCCCCATGATCGACCAACCTATCTTTTGTGGCAAGTTTCAGGCCAGTAAGAGACTCTGCCTCAAAACAACAAAGTTGGAACTGAAGAAATGGCAGTGGCTGAGTTTTCAACTACTTATAAATTTTGCTCCAGGGAGTCCAAAGCCCTTTTCTGGCCTCCTGAGTCACCTGCACTCACATGTGCACATGCACATGAACACATACACATATGAACATACACACACACACACACACACACACACCTACACACACACAAGAAAAAGAAATTTTCCTGTTAGGCTGTTTACAGCATGCCTTAGAATTACAAAGGATTTCTGGATAATTAACTTTCAGTTAATCAGATAATTCAATTAACCATAGTACTCTGTTCCCCCGAGCAATTGGTTAATTGAAGTTTTAGTGGTAGGAGCATCACAAAATGTCATTCAGTAACTGAAGAGACCAGAAATTAGTACAGTTCCATAAAATATGAACCCCATAAGTTGTATGTGTGTTAAAGTGAGCTTATTTGTGAATTTACACACACACACATGAGCATTTGTGAGCCTATGGGTGTATGTAAGAATGAGTGTTTGGGTGTATGAGTGTGTGTGTGTGTGTGTGTGTGTGTGTGTCTTTGAGTGTGTGAGTGCTTATGTGCGTGCCTGTCAGTTTATGAATGCTTGAGTGTATGTGTGAGTATGGTGATATGTGGGTGCTTGAGTGTGTGTCTGTAAGAGTGTGTGAGTGTGTGGAGGTGTGTGTTGTGTGTTTGAGTGGATGTGCATTTGTATGTGTGCATGTGTGTGAGAGTGAATCTGTGTCTATAAGTCCGTAAGAGTGAGAGGTGTTAGAGTGAGTGAGTATGCGTGGGTGAGGGTATGGGAGAGGGAGTAGGTGTGTCCCTGTAACTTTAGCTGTCAATTTGACCCAGCTCACATCCATCTGAGGAAGTCTATACTAGTTGGATTTTGTTTTCTGGTTTTGTTTTGTTGTTGTTGTTATCAACTTAACACAAGCTGGAGTCTGGAAAAAGAAACTTCAATTGAAAAAAGGCCCTATGAAATTCTTATAAGCAAATTTTTAGGGAATTTTCTTGATTGGTGATTGATGTGGGAGGGCCCTGCTCACCAGGGACAAGGACACCCTGGAGCAAGTGGTCCTGAGGTGTATAAGAAAGCAGGCTAAGTAAGCCAGTAAATAGCATTCTTTCATGTTTGTGCCACAAGTTCCTGCCCTGACTTCCCTCAGTGATGGATGATTTTTGACCAGGAAGTGTGAGTATTTTCATCACAGCAACAGAGAAGTGAGGGAGGGGGGCGGGTAGGGAGCGCTCCTGTCTTTGGGGTTTTTTTGTTTTGTTTTGTTTTGTTTTAAAGATTCATTTATTTATTATTTATACAATATTCTGCATGCATGTGTGCCTGGAAGCCAGAAGAGGGCACCAGATCTCCTTATAAATGGTTATGAGCCACCATGTGGCTGCTGGGAATCGAACTCAGGACCTCTGGAAGAACAACCAGTGCTCTTAACCTCTGAGCCATCTCTCCAGCTCCCACCGACCCCAGTCTTTGTTTTTGACATCCTGAGTTTCATTAGGGGCCGAAGGCTTATTTACAGAAACATGAACAGCTTCCCAGTGTCTACAGCACTGAAGAAGCTGCCACCCCTCCCCTAGCAATCATTAACTCTCAGTAAATCCTCAGGGAGGGGCGGGGCCTTACAATTCCCCGCCCCCTTCATGATGGATTGTCGGACGGGCACCAAGTTGTGTATATCCTGTGAAGAAAATCAGAGTTTCTTTAGTGAGTCCAAAAGTGTGACAATCAGGTCATGCCCAGAAGAGAGCTTCATACCTCGCCTAAATGCCCCATCACCTCAGGGCTAGGCAGATGGGTTGGTGGTTGAAAGCGTGTGCTGTTCTTACAGAGGACCAGAGTTTAATTCCCAACATTGACATCAGATGCCTCAAAACGGCCTGTGACCCCAGTTCCATGAGATTCTACGCCTTTGGCCTCCATGGGCACCTTCACTCATATTGAATCCACCCACACACAGATGCATACACATACATAAATACACATAAAAACAAATCGTTAAAAAAATAATAATAATAATAAAACTTAATTTTAAAAGGTCCCATCGCGTCAAGGCTGCTACTTCAGAGATCAAGCTTCCACCATGTAAGTTTTGGACAAGACAAATGATGCTTAACTTTTCTGTAAGCTTCCACCCGGATCAGAGCGTAGCCCCTCCCCTCCACCCTCTGAACCCTGTTCAGCCCTGTTGTGAGTGGCATATCTGCTCAGGAAATAAACATAGATTGAACGTCGGCTTCAGAAGCACAAGGGACTGGTTCTCCTGGTCCCATAACAAGCCTTGTTATAACGATGCTGTTGATGGATCGGTGCCTCCCAGTGCTTCCAAGCATCATGTGAAAACGACAGCCGTCAGCATTAATAACGCACTACAAGCCTGTCCTTTTAAAAATAAAGAGCCGACTTCTAAAGGCGGATAAAGAGAATCTAATTGCAATCACCACTTGCAATCTTCTCCGAGTAGCAGCTTCTGCATCAATATTTAGTAGAAAAATTCCGTTTCATTTTACTCCCCCTCCCCCTAAATTATTTACAGGAAAACATCAAAATGCATGTTGGCTCTAACTTCGGTTGTTCTTGAAGAACTCCGAACGAGGGCCGAGAAGATGGCTATCAGTGTGCCATCTTCCAGGGTGCCCTTGAAAAACTCTTGGATCACGGCTGGCGGGGCCCAGGGCTGCAGGACCAGCCTGGACCTGCTGTGGTCCTTGCCGCGAGTGACCCTGGCCAACCTGAAGCCAACCGTAACTCCAGAAAGCGGAACAGATAGGAAACGAGTCAGAGGCTGTAAAGGAGAAAGGCAAAGGAGGAACCCAGCCCAGGCTGGGCTTTGAGGAAGGGCTGACTCCATTTTACATCCGAATCCCAAAATATGGATTTAAACAAAGGACATAGTTTCAGGTACCAGTATCAGCCTTTGAGTCTCAGGAGACTGCAGTGTCTCATTGATTGAGGGCGAGTTGATCCAACTCAACTTTTTTACTTAACCCAGCTTGTCAATAGGAGAGGTGTGACCATCTAACCACTTAAACGGGATTATGGGGTCCTGCTGGTTGAAGAGGGTGCTGATACCTTCCGAGCAAAAGTTAATATTGAGGTGCAGTTGGCTTCAGAATTAGCCAGTGCTGCAAAATGGAAAAACAAATAAACAGCAGTGTTAATACTACAGCTTTCTATGACCCAAAAAGTCTAAAAATTCGGGGCAAGCTGTTCCGCTCCCACCGAAGCGCCCGTGCCTTATTGCACAGATGCAAGGGTGCCTGGCAGACCCCGCTACGTTTCCTGAAGCAAGACTTGAACTTGCCATCCATGAAGTGTGGATGCTTTCTTCCTGATAATCACGAAAGACGAACCCCTCAGATTGCTCAGCTCAGAAGGATCCAAGGCAGATCTTCTTTGCTCTTGCTCCTGGCTGGGGCGTGAATACGGCAGATAAGAAAATTCTAAAACCTACAGATGAGAAATTCCTCCAAGTATCGCAGCTCCTGAACTCTCTTTCCAGTGAAGCCACTTGCTGAGAGCCAGGCGGGCTGAAACAATGGCTTCTCGTGGCTCTCAAACCCTCAGGGTTGATGCCAGCCTTCCCTGTGGTCAGCTCTCTTGCTCTTTTTCTGTCTGAAGTTAAATCTCCGCCAGCAAAACTTGCACAGAGGAACTGAACCGTTGAGGGTATATGTCTCAAAAATGCAAACAGTGGCAGTCCTTAGAAAGATGATTTAAAAAAAAAAAAAAAACGACTTAAAATTTACTTTCCTTTCTTTCTTTATTTTATTTTATTTATTTGGGGCGGGGGGGGGGGCGTATGGGTTTCAAGACATGGTTTTTCTGTATAGCCCTGGCTGTCCTGGAACTAGCCCTGTAAACCAGGCTGGCTTCAGACTCACAGAGATCCACCTGCCTCTGCTGGGATTAAAAGAGTGTGCCGCCACTGCCCAGACCAATTTAAGTTTAAAACCTCTTTTTACTGGCCATCTTTTCGAGGTCTTTTCTCACCTGCATTTTCTGTTTGGTCAGAATGAAGGCAAGGGTAGTGGATGGAACAGTGGGCCAGGGAGCAGGTGCTGAAGAGCTATGGCTCCTTTTATTCAGTGGTCCCAGGGAAGCTCCCAACAGGCATGGAAATGTTCCCGCTAGCTGGGACTGGCAGCTGGTAAGTAACTAAAAGGAGCATATCAGCAGTGAAACTGGAGAAACAACGATCACAAATGAACTTATCTTCTCATCATTCATAAGTACAGACAATGGCTGAGCGTGGTGGCGCACACCTTTAATCCCAGCACTCGGGAGGTAGAGGCAGGTGGATCGCTGTGAGTTCAAGGCCAGCCTGGTCTACAAAGCAAGTCCAGGACAGCCAAGTCTATACAGAGACCTTGTCTCAAAAAACAAAACACAAACAAAAAAACCAAACAAATAAGTACAGACAATGGTCAAGCCACTAGCATTTTTCTTGAAGAAGATAGCGTTCTAATTAATAAAAATGTATTTATCTCAGACATCAAGACTTTTGCCTTTCGGTCATTTCAATTAAGTTTAGAGAACTTGTTCAATGATTACATGAACCATGTAAACAAATGGAAACAGGAAAAGAAATCCAATCAGGCTTTTGTATTTTGGTTTGGGGTGGTGGTTTTTAAGATGGGAGCCTCACTATCGAAGGCCTTGAACACCTGAGCTCAAGCAATCTCTTGCCTCAGCCTCCCTGGCAGGTGGGACTACTGTGCCCAGATTAAATTTAATACTGTAAGAGAGTCAGAAGTTAATAAGTTTTTCAAAAAGAAATTGTATCCAAATCTTGCAAAAAAGCTTAATTTACTTAAGTTATTAAAGTTTTTGTTTGTATGTAACAGGGGAAAAAAAAAAAAAAAGAGATGTGGTGGCACAAGCTTGTCATCCCAGTACTGAGAAGGCAGAGATTAAAAAACAAACAAAAACAAACAAACAAAACAAAAAAACGGGTCTCACTGGCTAGCCCAGCCTAGCCTTCTTGGCAAGTTCCAGGCCAGTGAGAGACCCTATCTCAAAAAACAAGGATATGGGCCTGAGGCAGGACACCTAAGGTTGTCCTCTGACCTCCACGTGCATGTGCAAAAACAGCCAAGGGCACGTGCATGCATGCGCACATGTGTGCACATACAGGAGAATGGGGTGGGGGTGGGGTAAAAGGGAAGGAGGGAAAGGAAAGGAATAAAAAGGAGTGGAGGAGGGAAGAGAAGAGGGGAGGGTGGAAGGGGGAAAGAGAAGGGAAGGAGAAGGAGGCAGGCTTTAAATCTCCTGGAGCTGGAGTTACCGGCAGTGGTGAGCCCCAAAATGTGGGCAACACTGGAAACCGAACTCAGGCCCTCTGGAGGAGCGGCAAAGCCAGTTCTCCAGTCCCCCAAATATGACTAATAATAAGAGGTCGCATGTCCCCTGGATGGGGAGGCCTGGTGGCACTCAGAGGAAGGACAGCAGGCTTCCAAGAAGAGACTTGATACCCTATGAGCATATACAGGGGGAGGAAGTCTCCCTCAGTCACAGTCATAGGGGAGGGGAGTAAGGGGAAAATGGGAGGGAGGGAGGAACGGGAGGGTACAAGGGATGGGATAAACATTGAGATGTAACAAGAATAAATTAATAAAATATATCTTAAAAATAATAATAAGAGGTCGCAACATGCAATTAGGACACTATAATGACCAAAACAATTTCTATTCCTGAGTCACACAAGATAAGCACCAGGCAGGGGCAAAGCCTTCTTAAAGGGTTGTAGAGAAAGCTTGGTGATTGAGAGTGCTTGCTATTCATTCCTATAGACCAAAGATCTGATCCCCAAAGTCCAGTGTCCCCAAAACAAGGGTAACTCCAACTCTGAGGAATCTGATGCCTTCTTCTGGCCTCTGTATACACACCCACAAACTTATGTACAAACACAAACATGCAAATACATACATACATACATACATAAAAGCGCTGGAGAGAAGGCTCTTGTAAAGAACCTGAGTTTGGTTGCCAGCACCAAGGTCAGGGGGTTCACAATCTCCAGTAATTCCAACTCGAAGGGATGCAATGTCTCTGGCCCTCATGGGAGCTTCCACTTGCATGCATATGCACACATGCACATGTGCTCTCACACAGACATGCACAAACACACACACACACACACACACACACACATACACACACACACTATACCTATTTTAAAATATAGACATAAATATTTTTGGAAAAGGTAAATTAGGACCACAGAGTTTTCCTGACTTACCAAGTGTGATGGTTTAAATAGAAATACTTGAAGCCATGGGGAGCAAGCCAGCGAGCAGCACCCTCCATGGCCTCTGCATCAGCTCCCTTCTGCATCAGCTCCGGCCTCCAGGTTCCTGCCATGCTTGAGTTCCCGCCCTCACTGCTTTTGATGGTGAACTGTTCTACGGAGCTGTGAGTGGAATAAACCCTTTCCTCCCCCTCCCACCAAAAAAAGAAATACTCCCACATCCACCCCCAACCCCCACAATGGGCTCATATATTGGAAGGCTTGTCATCAGAAGAGGAACTACGTGATAAGGATTAGGAGGTGTGGCCTTGCTGGAGGAAGTGTTTCATTGAAGGGGGGTTTTGGGGTTTGCTCAAGCCAGGCCCAGAGTCTCTCTCTTCCTGCTGCCTGTCCAGCTGTATAAAGCACTCTCAACTCCGTCTCCAGCACCATGTCTGCCTGACTGCCACTATACTTCCCACCATGGCAATGATTAACTAAACCTCTGAAGCTGTAAACCAGTCCAAATTAAATGTTTTCTTTTATGAGAGTTGATGTGGTCATAGTGTCTCTCTTCACAGCAACAGAACAGTGACTTAGACACCAAGCATTCAATTTTAGAATTTCAGGTCCCTTAAATGTCTCATGAAATAGGTTGGGATTTTTGTGGGGTGTTTTTGTTGTTGTTTTCTTTGGTTTGGGTTCTTGATTTTTTTTTTTTTTTTTTTTTTTGGTTGTTCTTTCATTTCAGACAATAACCTTTAACAAAATTAATTAAAGGCACATTTTTAAAGTCCCCCTGCAGTTTCTTTTTTTATATTAGAGTTGTAAAATATACCAGACTAACCTTTCCTGGTTTTGTAATTACTGGTTTGTGAAATTCCAATTATTTTCCCCTTTATGAGCAATCACCTTTGAATGAAGTTTCCCTGGTGTTTGTTCTGTGGCTTTTGGTTTGATAATGAAAATTATAAACTACGGCAGCCCATGATTCCAGGCCATAAAATCTATGTCATGTAATGTTGTGTGTAATTACACACTGCCTCAAAAGGCTCGTCCATCTACTGTCAGCTGCTGCTATGATTGTATCTTATGCTTCTGTTTCCTCCAGCAGTCGAGGGCAGGGACCTGCAGTAAGGACTTGATCCATGTAGCCTAGCGCCAGACATAAGACATGCCTTCTTGGGTTCTTCTTTCTGCCGCGGATAGGATGAGATCTTTCGTGCACCCAGAAAACACTGTGTAATTGTTTTTACTGTCGACTTGACACAAAAGAGAATCAGCTGGGAAGAGAACCTCAGTAAGGGATTGTCTACATTGGGTTGGCCTACAGATGTGGGAGGGATTTCTTAATTGCTAATTGATATAGGAAGACCCAGCCCACTGTGGGCAGCGCCATTCCCTAATCTGGCCTTGAACTGTGTAAGGGAGGAGAAATCTAGGAAGCAAGCAATTACCCATGCATTCATCTTCTCTGTTTCTGACTGTTGGATGTAATGATTTAAATTCCTGCCTTGACTTCCCTACCATACCTGGAATTATTAGCTGAAATAAACCTTTTGTGGGATTTTTGTCACAGAAATAATGAAAGTATAATATGTTCCATTCACACATCTTTTCTATTCACCATAATTTATTGGATATCTTACTTTGGTGGTTGGGTGTGTGTACTTAGGTGGGTACACATGTGGAGGTGCACGTGTAAAGGAAGGAATACATGTGTGTGAAAGTCAGAAGCCAACTTCAGGTGTTATTTCTATTTTTCAATCTTTTTTTTTTTTTTTTCCTTTTTGATATAGGGTCTAGCCATGTAGCTCAAACTGACCTTGAACTCACAATCCTTCTGCCTCCACCTCCCAAGTGCTACATTGTATTGGTATACCACCACATAAATCCTTATCTTTTTCTTTACATTTAATCTGAAGGAAATAGTACTAAATGTTTAAAATTTCTGAATTGCAAAGACAAATGGGGATTTGTGTTTTCTTCTTTACACTGTTTTGTGTTTTCCAAATTCTCTCCGACAAAGACTTTTTTTTTTTTTTTAATATATAATCTGGGCATAGTTTGTAATTAAGGTCTCTGAGAAGATGGGCAGACAGACAGTAGATGGATGTATGGATACACGATAGATAGATAGATAGATAGATAGATAGATAGATAGATAGATAGATAATAAGTGGGTAGATAGACAGATTAGATGGATGTGTAGACAGATAGATACATAGAAGGAAGATAAAGAGATGAAAGAATCCTGATGATTGGTTGATAGGGAATCAAGAAACAGAAACAGCTAGAAGATGACAGATGTGTAGATGGATGCATGGATAATGTAGACGGTACATAGACACAAACGCACCTCTTCACGGCTCCAGATCCCTAGTAAACCTTGACTAATACAGTCAGGGTCAAAGCTGGCGAGTGCGTTTATTTGACAGCTGAAACCTTCAAGTTGTCAGAGCTGCAAGGATATGGCTTCATCTTCGGCTACAGTCAAGCGTATGCACCTGAAATGGTGGGGTAGCACAGGCTACTAGTCCAAGCCCCCTTCTTTTCCTTTCTTTTTTCATTCTTCTCTCATATATTATATCCCAACCACAGTTTCTCCTCCCTCCTCCCCTCCTAGTGCCTCCTTTGCATCTCCCCGACTCTGAACCGCTCAGCCAATAAGATGAGCCTTGCTAGCTCGTCCCAGTGAAAAGTAGATGGGATATTTAATAACAAAAGACCGTTGACAATGCAATCACAAACCATGGTGTAGCTCATAGACTTACGTACGTATGTGTAGGGGTGTATATGTGTTTGGGAATGAATGTGTGTAGTGGATGTACATGTGTATGGATAATACATATACCTGCATGGGTGTGTGTGTGTTGTGGAGACATGTGTATAAATGTATGTTTATGTCTGTGTGTGTTTATATATGTACATGTGTATTTGTGCGTATATGTATGAGCAGTGTATATATATATATGTGTGTGTGTGTGCATGCATGTATGTGTTCGTGTGCATATGTATGCATCCATCCCTTGGATACAGGCTAACTACTTGGAGTTCTCCAAATGTCCTGTTTTATTGACTTGAAGTGAAGCAAGACACTTAAAAGCAACTGAAGCTCGGAATCCTTCCAGATTTGTATAATCATCCCCAAATTTTACAGTTGCTGCCTGCTCTTAATTTGACAGCAGTTGTTAAGCAATTTGCCTTTATTAAGTCTTTCCCAAGCATTCGACTTAATTTTCATAGAAATGACAACTCTATTACTTTCATCCTCAATTCCATCAGTACTGCAATATTTACCTAATTCTATAATTGCCATAAGAAATGTATTTGCATGAACAGGTTTAAGGACAAGTATAATCGACTCTTGCTAAGCATGTAGTTTTCCTGATTGGAACAGCTGTGAACGCTGGAGAGATGAAGGCATTTGGTCACCGGCTTCACAGAGGCAAAGAGCGCTGCTTAGCAGAGGAAGCTAGTGAAGTGGAGGTCAGTGTGGAGCAGTGTGTGCTGAGGTCAGTGTGGAGCAGTGTGTGCTGAGGTCAGTGTGGAGCAGTGTGTGCTGAGGTCAGTGTGGAGCAGTGTGCGCTGAGGTCAGTCTGGAGCAGTGTGCGCTGAGGTCAGTCTGGAGCAGTGTGCGCTGAGGTCAGTCTGGAGCAGTGTGCGCTGAGGTCAGTGTGGAGCAGTGTGTGTGCTGAGGTCAGTCTGGAGCAGTGTGTGCTGAGGTCAGTGTGGAGCAGTGTGCACTGAGGTCAGTCTGGAGCAGTGTGTGCTGAGGTCAGTCTGGAGCCGTGTGTGCTGAGGTCAGTCTGGAGCAGTGTGTGCTGAGGTCAGTCTGGAGCCGTGTGTGCTGAAGTCAGTCTGGAGCAGTGTGTGCTGAGGTCAGTGTGGAGCAGTGTGTGCTGAGGTCAGTGTGGAGCAGTGTGTGCTGAGGTCAGTGTGGAGCAGTGTGTGCTGAGGTCAGTCTGGAGCAGTGTGTGCTGAGGTCAGTGTGGAGCAGTGTGTGCTGAGGTCAGTGTGGAGCAGTGTGTGCTGAGGTCAGTGTGGAGCAGTGTGTGCTGAGGTCAGTGTGGAGCAGTGTGTGCTGAGGTCAGTGTGGAGCAGTGTGTGCTGAGGTCAGTCTGGAGCAGTGTGCGCTGAGGTCAGTGTGGAGCAGTGTGTGCTGAGGTCAGTCTGGAGCAGTGTGTGCTGAGGTCAGTGTGGAGCAGTGTGTGCTGAGGTCAGTGTGGAGCAGTGTGTGCTGAGGTCAGTCTGGAGCAGTGTGCGCTGAGGTCAGTGTGGAGCAGTGTGTGCTGAGGTCAGTCTGGAGCAGTGTGCGCTGAGGTCAGTGTGGAGCAGTGTGTGCTGAGGTCAGTCTGGAGCAGTGTGTGCTGGTGGCCACTTAATAACAGGCCCCAGGCAAGGGCTGCTTTTTGAAGTTTGGAGAGTTTGTGGTGGTAATGCTCCCAACATGGCATCGTGAATGTAGACTAGGGGCTCGGGATGTGACTCTACTGGTAATGTTGCCACGCCAGCATGAGGATCTGAGTTCCATCCTTAGAGATTACAGAGAGAAAGGGAAGGAGGGAGGGAGGGAGGGAGAGAGAGTGGGGGAAGAGGCAGGAATGGAGGGATATAGGAAAAGAGGGAAAGAGAGATGGGGGAAGGACGGAAGAAGAAAAGAAGGAAACACCGGACATGGTGGGTGCCACCTTGAATTTCAACACTTAGAGGAGTCAGAGGGAGGCAGATCTCTGAGTTCAAGGGTAGCCTAGTCTACATAGCAAATTCCAGGCTGGTCGGGCTGCATAGTGAGACCCTGTCTGAAAGAAAAGGAAAAAAACAAAAAAACAAACAAAAACAAAAAACAAAAACACACACACACACACACAAAAACAAGCTCTAGGTGTGTTATAGGCAAGGTTCGTTCTTATAATCCCAGTGCTGGGAAGGCAGAAACAAGATGATCCTTAGTGGGCAAGCTCTAAGCCAGGGAGAGATCCTGTACAAAAACAAAAACAAAAACAAAAACAAAAAAAACAAAAAACAAGGTGAACCAGATCTAAGGAATGATATGATATCAAAAGTGGTCCTCTGGTCTCCACACACAGAGACACAGGTATGTACACAAACACGCATACACACAAATGCATACAGACATGCACCCCGAGCCATACAAACACAAAACACAGGAAAGTTCCAGCCAAGGTCACCACAAGCTGGTTCCGTGGGCTCACCTAGGGCTCACTGGAGAGCTGTAAGCCTCACATTTGACCATGTCCCCTGGAGGGGGAGACCTGGTGGCACTCAGAGGAAGGACAGCAAGTAGCCAAGAAGAGACTTGATACCCTATGAGAATATATAGGGGGACATAATCCCCCTCAGGAACAGTCATAGGGGAGGGGAATAATGGGAAAATGGGGGGGGGGGGAATGGGAGGATACAAGGGATGGGATAAACATTGAGATGTAACAAGAATAAATTAATAAAAAAAAAACAATTTAAAAAAAGAATAAATCTGAAATAAAGGGAAGTGATTTAGAAATACCAAAAAAAAAAAAAAAAAAAAGGCAGGAAACAGTAACAGTAATGTTTAAAAGCCCCTTGAGTGTCTACCTGGGGAAATTTGGAATCAGTATCTTGACATTTGTTTCTTATATTGAGTAGGAAATATAATTACATAATTATATATTCTTTCTCTATTACTTCCCCCACCCCCTGCCATTGAAAAGCATCCTTCAGTTCAATGGTTCACTGCAAAAAGAGAAAAGAAAAAAAAATAAGGAAAGAAAGGAAAAAAAAACAACAACAAAACCCCTCTGCTGTGCTCTTCCCTCTTTGCGGTTTTTTTAATTTTTGCTTTAATTTTCAATAGGAAATTTATGTGTGGTCAATTAGCCCTGCAGGAACATGTTCAGCCATGATGGACGGGCCAAGTCTTAGCTAAGACATTTATTGGCACACATGGTAAGTACACGGTTCAGTCCAGAAGCCTGGAGAGCCCTCAGGGAAAGGAATCCCTGCCTTTGAACAAAGGCAGCCAGCTGCTTCCTCTTCTGGGCTTTGGAACCCAGGGTGGGGTGTGTGAGAATGTGACAGCATTCTGAAAGAGCCCTCTCCAATTAAGTTAGCCCGGGGAGTAACGTCTCTGCATGCTGATAATCTCACTAGTGTCTGCATCCACCACTTGTCACTGGGCTTCCACGAACATGAACAACCACCCTAGAACCTGGACTCACCACTTTCCTTGACTGCTCTTCCCCGCCCCCACCCCGCCCTTGGTTTTTTGAGGCCAGGTTTCTCTTTGTAGTGATGGCTGTCCTAGACTCACTTTGTAGACCAGGCTGGCCTCGAACTCACAGCAATCCGCCTGCCTCTGCCTCCTGAGTGCTGAGATTACAGGCATGTGCCACCACACCCGGCTCCTTGACTCTTTACCTTGTTGTAGGGCTGCTGTTACAAACTGTCAGCTCTGAGCAAAAGCTTGATACTGATGTCAGGTGTATGTCAAGTGAGCGATATAGACAGATAGCTGATCAGATCTTAAGGTAGGAGAGGCAACATTTGCTCCAGATATGGGTTTATGTTTTTGTTTTCTTTTTCTTTTGTTTGTTTAAGTACTGAAGATTAAGCCCAAATCCTGGAGCCACTGATTATAGGCAGGTGTTCTACCACTGAGCCACACCCCAGCCCCTCACTGGGGGATTCTAGGCAGCTGCTCTACCACTGAGCCACACCCTAGCCCCTCACTGGGGGATTCTAGGTAGGTGCTCTACCACTGAGCTACACCCCAACCCCTCACTGAAGGATGCTAGGCAGGTGCTCTACCACTGAGCCACACCCCAGCCCCTCACTGGGGGATTCTAGGCAGGTGCTCTACCACTGAGCCACACCCCCAGCCCCTCACTGGGGGATTCTAGGCAGGTGCTCTACCACTGAGCCACACCCCAGCCCCTCACTGGGGGATTCTAGGCAGGTGCTCTACCACTGAGCCACACCCCCAGCCCCTCACTGGGGGATTCTAGGCAGGTGCTCTACCACTGAGCCACACCCCAGCCCCTCACTGGGGGATTCTAGGTAAGCACGCTAGCACTGAAATGTATCCCCAAATGTTAACTTTTTATCTGTCCTAGTTTGTTGTTGTTTTGGTTTAGTTTGGGTTTTAGTTTGACTGTGTGTGTGTGTGTGTGTGTGTGTGTGCGCGCGCGCGCGCGCGCATGCCTGGACCTTTCATATAAAGAGGTCAGATGACAATCCTACAGGAGGTTTTTCTTTCCTTCCACCATATAGATCCCATGGATGGAATTCAGATTTTCATTCTTGGATGATAATGCCTTTACCTGCTGAGCCAGGCCACTGGCTCTGTTTCTTTTTAATTTCCTGTACTGACATCAAGTCAATGCGAAGCATCCAAGAACTGGTGATATAGAAATGGATGGCCTCTCTTCACATGAGGTCTCCAGGTTCCCCGCATTTCCCCACCTGCTCAAAGTTCATATGTTAGAAACTTCATCCCCAACACAACTGAATAGAAACTGGGAAATTTAAGAAGTAATTAGGAGCCAAGTGTGGTGGTGCACACCTTTAATCCCAGCACTCGGGAGGCAGAGGCAGGTGGATCGCGGTGAGTTCAAGGCCAGCCTGGTTTACAAAGTGAGTACAGGACAGCCAAGGCTACACAGAGAAACCCTGTCTCGAAAAAACAAAAACAAAAACAAGGGATTAGGTCACGAACCCTATTTCTGAAAATACTATGATTATTTTCATAGCAATGGCTTAGTTATCACAAAACAGGTTCTCTGTTCAAATACAGCTTTTGTCCCCTTTTCTTTCACAAATATGCTCCCTTGCCCATCTTTGTTCTGCATTAAGGATGATGCTCACAAAGACAGACTCTCAGCAGATGCTAGGATGCTATCTTAGGAAATCTTGGCCTCTATAGCCATAAACCCATAAACGTATATATAAATTTTCCAGTCCTGGAATTTTCTCACAGCTGCACAAGCCATTGTCTTGTGCTTCTGATGGTTAAAGTGTGTGTGTGTCTGTGTGTGTCTGTGTGTGTATTAAAGTCTCTAATAAAGTCCAGCTCTGCCTCATGGTGGCTCGTTCTGAAATTCTTTTCTGCAACCAATTCAGAAGTCCTGTCTTCACCTGAGTGGAGATTCTGCTAGTTGGCAGGCCTCTCTGCAGATGGAAGTGTGGAGCTGTGTCTCCTGCCCTCTTCCCACTGCCTGTGACAATCCTGCCAGCTTCTGGCTGGGCTTCCTACCCAGCTGCCCCCAAGCTGTGCATTTTACTCACATGCATTCATTCTCCCTTTGAAGATGGTGGCAATACTTCTCCTTCTTCTCATTAGCTCGCATTCAGGAGCAGAAATGAAACACGTGGCTTTTACCTTCCCTTCTCTGGGTGGCAGCCATCATATGGCCCCATCACCTGTTTTGATTGCTCCCCATTCCCCCCCCCCCCGAACACACCATCCCCCTGTGGCCCTGGCTTTGCCCTTGCCCAGCCTGTGCACCTGGAGCCATTTGCTCTGCAAGTTTTGGTGACACTCTTGTCTCCAGCCGTGATCCTCTTTCATCTTTATGCACCTATGAATTTAAAAGGAAATGCGAACCAGACGCCACTGGGACCTTTACATTTAATCCATCTGAAAGCTGTCTGGGAAAGGAGTTTGGGAGCCCATAATCCATTAAAAAATACTCTTCGTTTGGGTTTTTTTTTAAAGCAACTGTAAATTTCTCCAGAAATCAAGTTTTATGCTAGATCCTTTATTCACCTCTCTTCCATCTCCCCCTGCCCTCTAAAATAGAACCACATGTGTCTGGACTAATGGTTGCCAATCAACACATGTGTTGCATGACTTTTCCTAGGGAGCTGTGAACAAACAGCTATTCACCCCTGACAGGCCAGAGAAACAATGGCTATATAATTCATCTAACTTAGTGAACCAGTAGGTTTACTTATTGGGGTAACTGTCAGGAGCCTGGGTGACCCAAAGGCATTCACAACACCGCCTTATCCTGGACGGTAACACTTAAATGCTCATCAGTTAAGAGGTCTGCATGCAGTGAGCCAGCTGCTTCTTACAGACTCTAGCATTCTTCCAAGACAGAATGCATGGTCGACTGGAGGCGGTGGGGGCTGAAGTCTCAAGACGCTGTCCAGATTTGTATGTAGCAGAAGTGTTAGCAGTCCCATTAACCATAGACACAGAAATGGGCAGCATCCCTGTATTGCTTTGCTCAGTGTGTGTGTGTGTGTGTGTGTGTGTGTGTGTGTGTGTGTGTGTGTGTGCGTGTATGTATGTGTGTCTGTCTGTCTGTGTGATCATGTTCAGATGCAGACACAGGTTCATATGAGTGGAAGCCAGCAATCCAAATTGGATGTCTTCTTTCAGTCACCATCTTTATCTTACTTCATGACACAGGCTGTCCCACTGAACTGGGACGTCACCTATTTCACCAAATCAGCTGGTTGGGGGTCTTCCTGTCTGGATCTTTCTCAGTGCTAAGATTGTAGGCACCTGTCTAGCGTCCATGTAAAAATGCGATCTCTCACACTGAGAGATCAATTCTTGAGCAGAGAGAGAGAGAGAGAGAGAGAGAGAGAGAGAGAGAGAGAGCGCAAACTA
The DNA here is from genome assembly GCF_903995435.1 of Acomys russatus. NCBI lineage: Eukaryota > Metazoa > Chordata > Mammalia > Rodentia > Muridae > Acomys > Acomys russatus. Next base: position 43,095,580 of record NC_067155.1, on the reverse strand, counting down.
GAAATGGAGCAAGTGTTTAGGCCAGACAGTGGTGGCAAATGCCTTTAATCTCAGCACTCAGGAGGCAGAGGCAAGCGGATGTCTGTGAGTTCAAGGCCAGCCTGGTCTACAGAGAGAAAGCCTGTCTCAAAAAACAGAGAGAGAGAGAGAGAGAGAGAGAGAGAGAGAGAGAGAGAGAGAGAGAGAGAGAGAATAAGCTCTCAAAGACTGCCCCTAATGATATTTACTTCCTCCAGCAAGGCCACATCTAAATCTCCCCCAACAGTGACACCAGCTGAAAACCAAGTGCCCATATGCATGAGCCCATGGGGGGGACATTCTTGTTCAAACCATCACACTGGAAACCTTGTCTCAAAAAAAAGAGGGGGATTCAGGAAGGTAACCCAGTCACTAAAGTGCTTGCTGCCCAACCATGAGGACCTAAGTTCAGATCCCCAGCACCCACAGACACAGCCAAAAGCTGGGTGCTGGCATCCACCTGTAATCCCAGCACTGGTGCAGGAGAGAGAGAGAGAGAGAGAGAGAGAGAGAGAGAGAGAGAGAGAGAGAGAGAGAGAGAGAGAGAGAGAGAGAGAGAGAGAGAGACTGATTGATCCTTGGAGCTTGCTGATCAGCCTGTTGGTAAAAATCAGTGGGCCCCAGGTTCAGGGAGAGATTCTATCCCCAAACATAAAATTAAAAACTGGTTGAAGATGAAGACACCAATATTAAACTCTGGCCTCCATGCACACGTGAAAACCTGTGTTTTGCACACACACACACACACACACACACACACACACACACACAGGCAGGCAAGCACACACACGAACACAAGAAATCTCAAATACCATTGGTGTTGATGGTGCCAAGCCCCAGTGTGTGAGGAACGAGCTGTGATTACGCAGTGCTGTCCGAATCTATCTTATCTGCGCCTAACAGATGGGAAGAGACTCGGCCTTCATGAAGTGAGTATCAGTGCATTCAAAAAGACTGGCCAACTGCAACAGGTCATTAACGGTGAGACTTGTCCCCTGACTGCAACCAATATTCCCTCCACTGCAGGTCCCTACTGTTTGAGGGCCTCCGCCCGCCCCCCACTGGAACATTCGCACCTCGGTTTGTTTTGTCTTCTAATATCTTATGACATTTCCCTGCCATTACAGCTGACACCTCCGAGGTAATGGGACCGAGTATCACTCATGATTCACGGTTGCCTCTCCATGACGATTGCACTCCTTAATGTTATCTCTGTGCTGGGGAATCCCCACCGGGGCAATATTGCCTTTTTGGAGTCGTCAGTTAATTTGTTCATTTCCATGCACGTTATTGAAAGCACTCGGAGTCTTAATTGGTCCTCTTTAGCTGCTTTTCCCTGCAGTCCTGTGTCACAGAACCAGAGGCAGCGGAGCACGGTGAGGAACAGGCCTAATTAACAGGCCCAGGACTGAAACTCCAAGAAGACAGAGTCTGCAGATTGTGGTGTGTGTGTGTGTGTGTGTGTGTGTGTGTGTGTGTGTGTGTGTGTGTGTGTGTGTATGTGTTACTAGAAACTGTCTCTTAGGCCCAATCCCAAGTGATTCCAGAAGGGATCTCTGTTGTAGAGTTGTGACCCCCCCCCCATGACTGGGAGTACATGCTTGGGGCGATACATTTCTGAGCACCCCTTCATGGCTGGTTGGAGCTTCTCTAACCACGACCTACTATAAACCCTTCCTTGTTTTTCCCCTCCCCCCTTCCCTCTCTGTGGTCCTATGCAGCCCAGGCTAGCTTAAATCTCACTGAGTAGCTGAGAATAACCTTGAACTCCTGATCCCCCTGCCTCCACCTTCAGGGGTCTCCCTTATTGTGTGCCTAATTTTATGCGGGCTGGAGATCAAACCCAGGGCCTCATACACTCTAGATAAGTAGTCTACCAACCGAGCTACAGCCCCAACACTAGCTTTTCCTTGTCTGAGTAGTTCCTGCCAGGTGATTCGGTAACCTCGATGGTACTAGTAATTAATATTAATGGTGTCTTCCTGACAGCCAGTTGAGAAGGATGCTGCTGGTCTTCACACTTCCTGAGGTACAGAGCGCAGGAGAAGCAACTGTGAGAGGGAACATGGTGAGCTCAGCTTGGAATCCACTAGCTACATCCATCTGCATGAGACAGGAGAAGCAGGCAGCTATAGACACATAGATCTGAAAAGTAGGTGACCAGGTTGGCATAATGGTGTGACCCTGACCCGTGGATGGTTTAAAGGGGTGAGTGAGGTTCATCTATACAAAGCACGTTGGGAAATCCTTTCCTTGTCTACAAGGGCTAGGAATTTTCAGTGGACACCCACAACAACAGATAATACCAAAAGTTACACATAAGCACTGTGATACTGCAGTGGCTGAGACAGCCAAGTGATTAAAGGGAGGGTAGTATATACAGCGAGGATACACTGAGATAGCTCCTGGGGGCACTGACAAGAGGGTAGCATATAAAGCATAGTGCTGTCTGGTGGGCTCCTCTGTGTTGACATGTCCCAGGAGAGGGAAAGATGGCACATGAGACTTAGAAAGTAAACAAAAGTTCACACCTCTGAAGAAACAGAAACTTGGAAGATTTTTTTTTTGAGGGGCCCCTCCCCAACGGTATAAAAAAAGAGAAAAAAGATGCTTTGAGGAGACTCTGATCAGCTTAACGGCATTAAAGTAATCCTTACTGTTGAGATGCTTGCAAGCTGTGTGGAGAGCTCCAAGGCTCCAGCCTTCTTGAGTTGTCACCTGTGCCAGAGTAGGCTCTTGATCATGCAGCAGCATTTGAACCATCCTCCCTCCTGTAAGTAAGCTCAATCATCGGTCCACCATGTTGGACACTAGTACAATTGTTACTTTGGTCTGCATGAGTTCCCTTTCTGGGCAAAAAAGACAGGTATGTTGTGTTCTCCCCCCAAGGAAAGTCTCACACAACATATAGATATGCTGAACAACAGCTGATCTGATAACTGAGGTGGCTTACTAGTCATTGATAGAAGGGTAGTTTACCCAGTGTGGAAACACACTGGGCAAAGAGATGACTCACATCATCCCAGGACAGATAGCGGGCTGGTGCAAGATCCCACCACACCACACAGAAGAGCTGCAATTTAAAAAAAAAAAATTGTGACTTGCTTATTTCTAGAATTTTCTATGTAGTATTTTTGGATCTTGGTTAACTGAAAGCATACGAGGTGAAACTACAAAGAATGGAAGAACACTATAGTACTGAGAGGGCCAGACCCAAGAATTTAAGAAGAGAGCAGGTTTTTCTAAGGAAAATACATAATTATTATTTATTGTATTATTTATTTAGTGAGTTTATAATTATTTAATGGGTTTTTATGACAGCAACTGTGTCAAATGTTTTGTATGTTTAAACTAAGGTCCTCCTCTCAACAATCTTATGGTGCAGAGCACAAAGACTTATGAAACTTACTAGCTCTGGTTAGCTTTAATTGTCAACTTCACACAACCTAGATTCACCTAAGCAGAGAGTCTCAGTTGAGGAATACCTAGCTCAAGCTGACCTGTAGGCAATGTACATAGAAGGTTGTACTGATTGACAACTGGCCCTGCTGACTGTGGGCAGCACGTTGCCTAGGCTGTACCATCAACTGTGTAAAAGAAAAGAAAGAAAGCCAAACAAAAGCAAGAAGCAGTGAGCAGGAAATATGGGTGCATTTATTTCTCTCTGCTTTTGACTGTGAATGTGATGGGACTAACTAGTTAGAATTCCTGTCTTGACTTCCTAAGAATAATGTTTTGTAACTGGGAACTGCAAACCAAACAAAGCCTTTCCTCATCTTTGTTACCTTTTGTCAGGGTATTTTTTATCATAGCAAGAGAAATAAAACTAAAATGTTACAGACAATAAGGCTTATAACATGCTGTGTGTGTATATGCATGCATGTGGGGTGGGGGCAGAGAAAGCGCTTCTGTAGCCCAGGGCTGCCTGGACCTCAGTATGTTGCCAAGGCTGACCTTGAACTCACGGCAAGCCTCAGCCTCTCAAATGCTAGGATTCCAAGTATGAGTCATCATGCTCAACTAGGTTATTCTATTCACACACTACAGAATTCATCCATCAACCACAAACCTGGAAAGAGAACATTTCAAATAAGACTAAGTCATCTGTGGCACCTAATGCTTTTGAAGATTCCAGTAAGAATGATTGGTTTTTGTTGACTTTAACATAAATGCAGCCACTCATGAAGTGGATCAGCACACTTACTCTTGGGTTAAAAACTAGAGTTTGAGGACAAAAATAAGTATAAAGCTCAAAGAAGTAACACAAATGATTCTTTCAAGAATTTCAGCCATGGCCAAACATGGTAACATCCATTCATAATCCCAGCTACTCGGAGGCTGAAACCAGAGTAATTAATTATACAGATTTGAGGCCACCTCAAGATATCCAGTGAGTACCAAGACAGCCATGACTCAAATGTACCACCACTCACTCAAGAAAAAAGCATTGATCATGAGTAGAAAGATGTGCAGAATAGGAAGGTAAAATGGAGTCAAGAAAATATTCATGGGAATGGGAGAGCAGGCCTTGCCTTAAGGACACAGGAGCAGGTGAGCTGGCCCTGCCCTGATGACAGGAAGCAGGAGAGCTGGCCCTGACATGATGACACGAGAGCAAGAGAGTGGACCCGGCCCTGAGGACAAGGGAACGGACCCTGATCCAGGGCTCTGAGTGGACCTTACCCCAACATCTACCCCATGTATGACCTGCTGGATCACATGAAAGGGCCAGAGCTGCAGATTCAAAGATTAAGAATCTCCTTAACAGACGGCAACAATGGGATATCTGACAGCAGTTCTAGTGGATCCAGTAATGATAGGGGAGACCTCAAACCAGACCCATGACTTGTAGCAATGACCATTTGAAAGTAAACATATGTGGACAAAAGGTTATGCTGCATGATACACTATAGCTTCTATGACAAGAATTTTTGTTTGTCTGTTTGTTTTATTTTACTGGGGGGAGGAGAGGGATTTTGGTGCAAGTTGTGTAAATCATAGACATTCAATAAAAGTGGAAAAAAGAAAATATTCATATTTTTATGAGAGATTTGAGCATCATCAACTGATATTGGGGAATTACAGAAAGGAAAGGGGGCAGGACTCCTGTGAGTGACATCTCTGGGTAAATGGAAGACACAGGACCCAAGGCACAATTGGAGACACTAACCTAAGCCTGGAAAAGAAACCTCTTTTCTAGTTGTTGTAGAAACTCTCTCCCTGGAGAGACTTAACCAACATCTACCTGCTTCTTATAGGTCACCACCAACAAACCACAGTAAAATATCACCCAAGTCTACCTTGGAGAACCAGTGAGTTTATTGGGCTTATAGAGTATGGTGAAGGGCTACTTACCATCCCAAAGCAGCTTTGCCACAAAAAGTTTCACCCAAGCATGAATGGCAACTTTCCTGTGGCTGCATAGATGGAGTCCTGTTGGGGTGCACTGTTGGGGTGCACTGTGATGGTGTGTCTCTGTAATTCAACTCTTAATCCTGTACTGGCAGAGAGCTGTGGCCCATCACCTGTGGTCTCACACTTTGTAAATACGTGTTTCTTCCTAGCCTCCCTAAGGCAATCTAGAATTGTATCTGATTGGCTTTAGTAAAGAGCTAATGGCCAATGGCTGGACAGAAGGGAAAGATGTATCTTCTGGACAGAGAGAGGAACTCTGGGAGACAGCAGATGCAGGGCATTCCCCAGCATGACAAGGAAAGGAACAGACATATGGGGCTGAGAAAGAGGTAAAGGACTAGCCACATTATGGGTTGTGGGCTAGAGTAGTCCAGATAAACTAGCTGAAAGTTTACCCAGCCAAGGCATAAGCTTTTAAATATTAATAGGTCTCTGTGTCTTTATTTAACCACTGGCGGGTCCAAAGGAAAGTCTCACTATGGAGTCCTACCTTCTGGTTAAGATTAACTATACACAGTTTCTATATTCTAGCAACTCGTAAGACCACAGGAACATGTGGAACCAGAGCAGAATTATATACAAGTTGCTAGGAGGCATAAGAGGGAGTAACTGGAATCCCAAGTAAGGGACTAAATGACCCTACTCCATTCCTCTATGAGGGAGCATCAATGGCCAATACGTGCCACCTCAGAGATCTCTTGCAAGTAGTCACAGCTCATCTGACACAGGTGATGGATGCTGTACCCAGAACACATTGCTCTCCAACACCACTGAGTTAAAGAAAAGAAGATAGTGCCCCATAAGGAAAGGAATCTGAAGGAGTTCACCTGACTTTTTCTCTGAATTATAAAGTGAGAGCTTTCATTGCATAGATAGGTGTTACATAGTTGGTAACAGTTACAAATGGTAGGGCACTGTCTTGATGCTTTCTTCATTTGAGGGCTAAGGGGTACAGACAATCTTTATCCATCATCCCTACCATCATGTTGGCACATAGGAGGTGATAGGTACCCAGTGTTTCCTAAAAGCACTAAATAGGCTGAACATTCCTGAGAATCTCAAGGTGGAACCTTAAAGGGGAGTGAGCTAGTATGGTCTGTCCTCATCAAAGTCAAGGCTCCCCAGGTATAGACTTGACCATGTACAATCAAGAAATATTGATTTTCCTAACAAACAAACTGTCTCCTTCAAGATAGTGCCCTAAAGCTGGCTGAGAAACACCTTAAATGCTCCAAGGATAACAACATGTGATGGCTAAGAGACCTCCATAGGAGATGAGTAAAGCACACTTCAGGATGTGTCTATGAGGGTCTTTTTAGAGATCACTAGACCACAGGAAAATCAACTGAATGCATGGGTTATTCCACTGAGGGACTCAAAATCTGAGCCAGCCTTTGAAGGGATGGGAACATAACTTAATGGCAGAGCACCTGCTGAGAATTCCTCAGTGAGGGGTTAGGGACATGGCTCAGTAATAGAGTTCCTGCCTAGAATCACCCAGTAAGGAGCTGAACACATAGTCTACATCTTTAGCCATCAAAAGCATGACTCAAGCCAGCAAGGTGGCTCATGAGGTAAAGGTGATTGCCACCCAGGCTGATGATATTTCATCTCCAGAGCCTCCATGGTAGAGGGATAAAAAGTGACTTCTGCAAGTTGTCCTATAACCTCCACATACATACACTTAGATAGATAGATAGATAGATAGATAGATAGATAGATAGATAGATAGATAGACAGACAGACAGACAGACAGACAGACTTGTTTAAAAGAACTCAAGTGCCACTGTCTAAAGGTTGGCTTTCAATGGCCATTGCACATCTATTACCTTAAGTCCCAGAGTGAAGCCTCTATTGGCTGAAAAAAAAAATCCTGCCATTCTCAAAGAACTGTGTCAATGTGATGTGACAGGTGTCATTCTCCCTTCACAGATGTGTGAGTGAGGGATCGACATGAAATGCAACACTGTGAGGTAGAGAAGGGTAACGCACCTTCTCTACCATATTTGAGGACATGTCAGTCAATCTGCAGGCCCCTGAGCCCCATCCTTGACACAGGGCAGCAACGTGAGTAAGAAAAGCCTTCAATGCGAAGAGAAATCCCCATGTAGGATTTCATGCCATGGCCTTTGATGCTGAGGGTTGAAGCCTAGGAGAGAAAGAGTTATTACAGTTGAGTGTTTAGTCTATTAGCTACCCAATGTCCCTGAGAAAATGATCTAACAGCCTGTAAAATTCCCTGTGTATTTTATGACTGGGATAAAATGTGGCGCTTTCTAGAGAAGCAATTTGCTTTTTCTGTGAGAAGATGAAGTTGACAGGTTATTTGAGATTTTTATCCGACCCCGGTTACCACAAAGTTTGGCTTGGATTTCATGCCCGCCAGAATTAGGCATGCATGTATCATTTCAAGTTATATCACATTCCTCTGTTCTCTGTATGTGTTGCTTTGCTCTTAATTACTTCAGAGTGTGCGTGCACATGTGCGTGCGCATGTGTGCACATGTGCATGTGCGTGTGTGTGTGTGTGTGTGTGTGTGTGTGTATACATCACACAGACAGACAAGAGGAGACTGTCAATTGTCCTGTTCTACCACTCTCTGATTTTGCCCTTTGAAACAAAGTCTGTCACATAACCTGCATCATCACTTGCCTAGGCTGGCTGACCAACAAGGCCCTGGAATCTGCCCACGTAACATGCGTTTGTGTGTTGTTGTGTCTGTTGCGTGGGCAAGCATACTCCTATGCACACCTGTGGAGTCCACAGGAGACCATCAGGAGTCCAAGTCTTACTGAACTCTTTTCCGTGTTCTCTTGAGACAGGCTCTCTCACGGAACTGCAGGTAGGTAGCCAGAAGGGCCCAGCAACCCTCCTGTCTCCACCCTGTACAGCACTGGAATTACAGTGATGTGCGTGGCTGTGAGTAGCTTTTTATATGAGTGCTGGGGATTCAAACTAAGGTCCTTATGCTTGCTGTCACCCACCAAGCCATCTCCCCAGCCCCAATCGCTTCATTTTCAGTGATGCTTTTGAAGTTATGTTTCTAGCTTGGAAAAGTAAATATCATGCAGAAAGTAAGAAAACCCAACCAAAAAATGATTATATATACAATGTCATCTCTGCTTCCCCATTCCTGCAAAAACAGCACTGGTAACATTTTAATATATATAACCCTGCTGGTACTAACTTTACATATAAATATGTGTAGTACCGCTGTATTTACTATTTTATTTTCAATATGTGTTTAACTGAAAGTATAAGCTGCCTTCATTCATCTCTGCTGCAAGGTTCTCCTTCAAAAAATCTGAAAGGAATACTGACATGATGGTTCCTGCCTATAATCTCAGCACTTGGGAAACTAGGGCAGGTCACACAATACTTAGCCATATATGACTAGGCTTGTTTCTAACTTCTTTACTTTGCATGTTGATGATGTTGCTGTTGCTGCTGCTGCTGCTGCTGCTGTTTTCTAATGTTGACCATTTTGTTCACTGTAGCCTTGTAATTTTGAAATCAGAAAAAAAAATATCTTCAATTCTGTCCTTTGATTTGACTAGTCTGGGTCTACTGTGGTCTCATGCAAAATTAAAAATTGCTCTCTTTTTTTCTATTTTCATGGGAAAAAAAGTCACTGGAATTAGATCAGGTTGATCGCGGATCATGTTGGGTAGCACAGATATTTTCACAGTGTTAATTCCTCTGCCGCCTAAACCTTGGGTATCACTCGCGTGTCTTTGTCAGTTCCCTCCACCGGAGTCTTGCAGTTCCCAGAGTATCCACCTTCATCTCCTTAGTCTGTGCTGTGCACCTTTGCTTTGTTTGCTCTGTTGCATGCACAGCATATTTCATAATAGAAAAAGTAATAGAAGAATCAATAAAGGTAACCACTTGGGTTGCCTCGCGTTGTGATTCCATGGTCATGTTTACTCTCAGGAACATTCTATCTCCTTCATACTGCTTTGATGTCAAAATGAAGGTGTAAAGTCCCAGAAAATGAGACACTGTGGGACCAGTGTTTCTCTTCCCAGACTAAGTAGATTGATGCTGAAGAAGACATGTGGGCAAAGAAGAAAGATGTTGAGAGGAGGGGAAATGAGGAACAAAGTACAGAAGGCTCACATTCCTCCGGAGAAAAGGCCTTCCCTATATACCTAGGGTGTGTGGTTTCCTAAGCCCATTCAAGCAAATGTTTATTCACGTCAAATAGGGTGCCAATGGCAGCCCAAAGTAATCATTACATCACATTCCAATTTGACATACTAATAAGTTTATTAGGCTTGCATACAAGGCAAGAGTGATCAGTTGCTTACAGAAGCATGGTGACTTAAAGGCATCTGTATCCATGGAAAGCTCACCACCAGCTTGTGTGATAACTCACAGAAGCCAAATCCCTGGTGTTCCACACACAACTTACAGGCAGCTTGACTACTAGCCAAGGAGTCTCCTCTCTACAGCTGTTCTTACTGCTAGTATAATCTTGAAGAGGGACCTCATGAATCTTTTCAGTTTCAGGGACTTCCTGAGACCTATGAGTTTCACTTATTTTCTAAGTCTTCATCCTCCCTCCTCCAGGATGGAGTGATTTGATTAGGAGGAAATAGTGGCACACCAATGCAGGTTACACAAAAATCACCTTTCCTTAGCACCCTGCACTCAACAATATTGAATTCTGAAGTCCAACCCTACTTCTTCTAAGCAAAGGACAAACATTAGGGATGGCTGTACAGGAACAGGGTTGGGGTCAACCAGACCAGGTCAACGAGTAAAGGAGACATGAATGGATATGGTAGAACTGTCTCCATCACTAGGAGGTCTTTGGGGGCAGCCTTCATGGCTGCACTCCTGTCAGAGTAGAAAATGCCTATTCTATTTCCATCTCCTGGATCTCAAAGGCACAGTGTGAAACTTTGGACCTGCCTTCAGTTTGCACGCCTTCCCTTTTTTCTAGAACGAATGATAACACTTGTATTCTGCTCTCCAAACACATGTACAGCAGCTATTTCAACTTTATTCTGTATCTCAATGACTTCTGTGCTGGCTGTCATTTTCTGCATGGCCAATATGGTTAACTGTAGATCCTTTACCATGAATGGTGTGCTGGGTGGCTGTCATGCCTTTGTTAGCTTTCTGAGTGTGGGCGGGTGAGTGGTACTATCCTCAACTTACCATCTATCCATGGATGCCTTCCTTATCCCTTCATACAACACTTCTGAATGCCTTCATAAGCAAGATCACAAACAATGAAACTACCATCATCGGGTCTGTATTGGGCCCTATTTAACACTGCAAAAGGCAAGCTTAAATTAAATCTGACTCTTATTATTTTCTCCTTCCCCCCCCCCCCCCGCCTTTCTTTCTGGAGTGTGCCTGGGTGGTTTTCCCCCTTTGTCCTTGCAGCATAAGAATTTCAGAGTGGTATTTCTAGGTGTTGATCTGTTTCCATTCTTCCTGCCTGGTGCCTGGCAGGTTCTTTTGATCTGCAGATGTACAGGGTTTTTTGGGTTTTTTTTTTCCCCTTGGCTCAGAAGCGACTCGTTCTGTTGTTTCTTTGAGTACTGCTATAGCTTCCGTGGGCTCTGATCTTGCGTTCAGTGACAAGTGTTCTTCAGAATACTGACGCACCATTGTCTGTCCCCTGGAGCTGTCCTTACCGCTCTTAAGTTCTTATTTCTGATCATTCTGTCCTACACTGTGCAGTGCGCTCAAGTTTACATCCATTTGGCAGCCTGTAAATGGGTTGCTTGTATTTAAATAGGTCAGAATTCTACTTACTTCTTCAGCTCACGGCAATTTGCTCTCTATCTTTCATAGGTAAACTCCAAGGTAGGTAAGCTGGTACACACCTGTAATCCGAGCATTTAGGAGGTGGAGACAGGAGGAGCATGAGTTCAAGGTCATCCTCAGCTACACAGTGAGTTCAAGGCCACCCTGAGCTCCATGAGATACCATTTCAAAAAAAAAAAAAGAAACCAAACAGGTAGATTACACCCACTTATCAAGGTGCCAAGAGATGAGGTACTGCTTTTACTCCCAAGTTGCGGGAATAAGCCATGAATCACGCAGAGCTGGGCAGATTGTCAGAAACATCTAGAAGCAAGAGTCACTATTTTAGTTCTTTTATACATTCATTATGAAGCTGGCCTCTGGTCTACAAAAAAAAAAAGTCATGGCTTGAAAAAATAACACTGCCATGCCCTCTCATTGACTACAACCAACCAGCTTTTGTTGAGGCCAAAACAGGGAAGGCCTTGACCACCTATTCATTGTTTCCCCACAAATAAGTGGTATACTTATCCTCATACCCACATATGAGAGAAGAAAGCTAAAGCCCACTCTGGCTGGATTTTAAGTGAATCTGTTTACCATGAGCACATCAGAGGAACTTTCGTGATTTCCAGTGACAGCTGTCATTTCATATATGGAAGCAGTTCAACATGTCGCAGGACTGGGATGATGTTGCAGTGGGTAAGTCATTTGCCATGTGTCTTAGGTAGGGTTTCTACTATGGTGATGAAACAATGTGATAATGCACAACCTGGGGAGGGAAAGGTATAAGTCAGCTCACAACTCTCAGATCACAGTCCATCCCTAAGGGAAGTCAAGGCAGGAACTCAAGCAGGACAGGAACCTAGTGGCAGGAACTGATACAGAGGCCAGGGAGGAGTGCTGCTTACTGGCTTACTCCTCACAGTTTTCAGAAATACTCAGGACCATCAGCCAGGAGCAGCACTGCCCACAGAGAACTAGGCCCTCCCATATTGATCACCAACCAAGAAAATGCACTGGAGGCTTGCCCACAGGCCAACCTACTGGGAGCGTTGTGTCAGGTGGACACAAAACTAGCCAGCACACCACGTAAGTACAGTGACTCAGGACTCATGTGATAGCCAGATGCAGTGAAGCACATCTGTAGCCCCAGTGCTATGGAAGAGACAGCAAGGATTCCCCAAAGCTCACTGGTCAGCAAGTACAGCCAATCACTGAAGTCCAGATTCAAGGAGATAGCCTGCCTCAACAAATAAAGTGAGAACAGTTGAGGATGATGTTCTTCTCTGACTTCCAAAAACATGTATACCTGAATACACACACACACACACACACACACACACACACACTTCTTAAGAAAATATACATCTAATTAATATCACTTGTTGAAATTGCCCAGCTGTCCCTTTAAAGCTTGTCTCTTTTCTGTATGCATGTTAATGTGTGTATATGTGTTCAAGTGGGGGGCTGCATGTGTGTATGCAGGTGCACATGTGCCCACATGAATATGAGCATCCGAGACCAAGCTTGGGTGTTGTTTCTCTAGTGCTCTCCATCTTGGGGTTTTTTGTTTTGTCTTTTGGGTTTGGGGTTGGTTGGTTGGTTTGTTTTGGTGTTTTTGACAGGGTTTCTCTGTGTAGCCTTGGCTGTCCTGGATTCACTTTGTAGACCAGGCTTGGCTTTACTTCAGAAACCCACCTGCCTCTGCTTCTCAAGTGCTGGGATTGCTGGGCTCCACCCTGTGTTTTTGAGGCAGAGTCTCTCACTGGCCTGAAACTCATCCATTAGGCTAGGCTGGCTGGACGGTGGGCAAAAGGGATCTGTCTATCTCAGTGGTTCCTAATGCTGCAACCCTTTAACACAGTTCCTCATCGAATGGTGATCCACCCAAGAATAAAACTATTTTTGTTGCTACTTCATAACTGTCATTTTGCTATTGTTATAAACTGTAATGTAAATATCTGTATTTTACATTCATATGTTTTCCATTGGTCTTAGCCCCTTCTGTGAAAAGATGGTTTGGCACCCCACAGGTTGCAAACCTCTGGACTGGGTCAACGCATGCAGGCCATCATGCAGACTGCTTCAGGTCCTCATACTTGCAAGGGAAGTGCTTTACAGACTGCGCCATCTCCCTAGCATTAAAAGGCAACCCCCATGGCCGTTGGTGAAGAGTACGCCCTAGTTACTGTGACTATTATTTCTCTCACATGTGCAGGGTACATCCTATGTGTGACTGGCTGAGTGGTCCCTGAAGACATCCAGAAGGAGAGATGAGACAGGAGATGAGAGAAAGAAGGGAAGGAAAGAAAGAAGAGAAGGGAAAGAAGGAGACACCTGTGCCTCCCATTTGGTTATCCGACTACGGAAACAAAAGATCCCAAGAAGCTGGAAACCCCCGTAGGAATTCCATGCTGACTGACAAAAAAGAAAAGAAAAAAAAGAAAAAGAATAAAGCCTGTGCCAGTTAGAGAGAAAAGCTTTCTCCTTGAAAGAGGAGCCTGTGGTTAGTGGGCACCCCTTGGCCAGGCCTTTCAGATATGCTTCTCTCTAGCCCTCTGGTTAATACTCAACCCTCCTTCAGGATCTCAAGATGGCCTTAGGTGGGGCACATTGCTAGATTTCTTTATCCCTCTTCCCAGTCTAGCCACACTGAATAAAACTCCTTTCCCTGCGTTTCACTATTAATTTAGATGTTTTAATTGTCTTGTGGAGGATGGGCAGCCAAATGTGGCTTGTTGATTATTTGCAATACTCACCCACTGTGGGTGGCACCATCATTCCTTAGGCAAGGGATCTTGAACTGTATAAGAGTGGAGAAGGCAAGCTAAGCCACAGCATGCATGCATTAACTGATTTCATTCTGCTCCTGACCTCAGATGTGACATGATGTCATTAGCTGTCCCAAGCTCCCTGCAATGATGGACTGTGAATGGTGAGCCAAATAAACCCTTTTTCTCTTAAGCTGCTTCTGTGACATCAGAAGACCTGCCCGGTTCCCATATCCCAAAAGCAGACCACAGGTGAACCAGCCAGTATGATCATCTGCTCCTTCCAAGTCTACACACCGTCCAGGTGTTCCACCACACTGTGTGGTCTCCATCAGGGTCTGTGCACTCAGCAGAGGCAGAGGTGGGAGCTTGCTGATCACACTTCCTCCCCATCCCTTGTTTCCTTAAGCTCAAATTGAATAAATCGCGAATGCAGCTTAATTCCTAATCAGGAGGCCCTCAAGTCTGACTTCAGAGACATATTTTATGGCTTTTCCCACGTCAGGTATGAAAATGAAGAATGTCTTACACGGTAAATCACAGAGGCCTGGCAGTAAAATGAGACTAGATTTCTGATGACAAAATGTGAAACGAAAGATGTGACAATGTGAAGGCAGAAGAGGAGGCAGCAACAGAAGGCTTACCTAAGACTCTCGAGTGTTTGAAACACACACATTATGAAATCCAAGCTGACAGTGCAGTGGGATGTTTCTCCTCCATTGGTTGCTGTTGTTGTTTTGTTTATTTGTTTATAATATTGGATATTTAACCTGAGCCTATCCATGATAGATAAGCCTTACATCTAGCCAATCACTAGGAGATTGGAGGTGGGCACCCTAACTCTGAGTCATAGATACTAGCCCCTCACTGGGGGATCCTAGGCAGGTGCTCTACCACTGAGCCACACCCCAACCCCTCACTGGGAGATTCTAGGCAGGTGCTCTACCACTGAGCCACACCCAGCTCCTCACTGGGAGATTCTAGGCAGGTGCTCTACCATTGAGCCATGCCTCATCTCTTACCAGTGTATTCTAAACAAGTATTTTACCATTGGCCTATATCCCAACATCTCTTTTTAGTTATTTTCAAATGTGGTTTTAGTAAGCCTTACTGGAATGGCCTTGGACTCACTCTGTAGTTGGAGATGGGTTTGAGCTTGCAACTATCTTATCTCAGTCCCTCGTGTGCTGGAATTATTAACTTGTTGAGCCAGGCCCAGTTATCCCATAGTTTTCTCGCTAGCCATGCTAGAGCAACTAAGTACAGCTTACAGAAGTCAGGAACTCTATAACTGAAGAAGAGAGGCTTCACCTCCACAAATCAAAGAAGATCTAGCCAGTCCTGCTCTCTTTAATCTGATAGCTTCCTCCTACCATACTGTTGCTCATAAGGCTACGATTATTTCCACTCTGGTTTAAATACTGCAACGATTAATCTTTTTTTTTTTTTTTTTTGGTTGGTTGGTTGATTTTTCAAGACAGGGTTTCTCTCTGTAGCCTTGGCTGTCCTGGATTCACTTTGTAGACCAAGCTGGCCTTGAATTCACAGCGATCCACCTGCCTCTGCCTCCCAAGTGCTGGGATTAAAGATATGCACCACCATGCTCAGCTGCAACAATTAATCAAAATTGTCAACTTGATGGGATGTAGAATCACCATGGAAACATACCTATTGTTATGTTTTTATGAAGGTGTTCCCAAAAAAAGGTTTAACTGGGCAGGGAAGACCCATCCTGAATGTAGGTAATATCATCCCATCGGCTGAATTAAAAAGGAGAAAGCGAGCTAAGCACCAGCATCCATCTCTCTCTGCTTCTTGAACGTGGTTGCAATGTGAGCAGCCGCCTCATACTCCTGACGCCATGCCTTCTCCACCATGGGGGACTGTGTACCCTCAGACTGTGAGCCACGGTCACCCCTTCCTTCATTAAGTGGTTTTTGTCAGGTGTTTTGTCATGGAGGCAAGAAGAGTAATAAAACCGCGTAATGGTTCATGTGTTGAAAGCTTAGGTAAGCTCCAAATTCATGCAAGTGTATTTAGGGGTGGGGCCTCTAGGAAGTAATTAGGATTAGGTGAAATCACGAGGGTAGGGCTACTGTGCTGGCGTTAATGGCTTTATCAGGAGAAAAAGAGAGACTCAAGCGAAGCACACCCAGTCTGCCTTATCATGTGACCCTATCTACAACGTGATGCCCTCATCAGAGTAGATGCCATCTCTCAGCCTCTAAAGCTTTGAACTGAATGGACCTTCTGTTCTCTTTAAGTCCTAGCCTTGGGTTTTTTGTGATAGCCAAAGAAAGCAGACTAAGACCTTAATCGATAAAATACCTGTTGGAGTTGTTTTGCACAGTGGCTCATTCCTCATTGCAATTCTTTCTTTCCTCTGCTCTACTTTCAGCCCACTTCAGGTTTGCAGTGGCAGCTCCTGGCTCCTTTCAGTTTGGTTACCAGGGTTCAGTAAACCATTCTCTGATAATTAGATTCTTGCTCAATCCTGAGAGCCCTTTTGATTTTATTGACCAAGCTGGAAAGCGCCTCTGTCTTTTTTTAAGTCCTGGGGGCTCCAGTCTCCTTTTCTTGATCAGAATTAATAAGAGAAGAGAGGTCTTACATAAGCTCACTTTAGAGAAAATTGTATTTTTAATTAACCAATTGGTCACTTAGGAATAATGCTGGGGTTGATCGTAAGCCCAAACTATAGTGACTGAACAAAACAGGATTTTCTTTTTCTTGTACAAAAAAGTTCAAAGAGGGCATGACCTGTCTGTGGTACCATCAGAGACCCAATTTTCTGCCTCTATTCCTACTATGTCATCTGTTAGTGACTGCCTCCTGCCTCCTTGGCATGGCACAGCTTGACCTCTCTATCACATGTAAGTTTCTCCAGCCTAAAGAGACTCTTCCACTGAGGTCCTGTGTATATTCAAACCCCTGAGCTCAACTGGACACTAAGTGTCTTTCTTAGTACGTCTGACATACAGTTAGCTGGCTGTCATCTGGGGTGACAGGACAAGAGAGAGACACGTATCTCTCTCTTATCAAGGCAGACACTGAGATGAATAGCCCTTCCGGGTAAGGATTTTATTAGAAGAGTTTTATGAACATCATGGACCGACAGACGACAAGAGCATGGTGGAGGCTCGGAGGAGAGGTCACTCCTCAACCCCATAAGCAGACAGACAGCGTGGTGAGGACACTGATGACAGCTGAGGCCACAAGGCATAGTGTGGGGGTTAGGGAGGAGGGCTGCTTGTCTTTTTATTGGTCTCAAATGAGGATGAGCTAACAGTCAGTGTATCTCTGACTACCAGGCATGACAGGAGGGGGAGGGAACACCAGAGAAGGAGCTGTGAGGACGTGGGGGAAGCAAGGGGTAGGGGCACATTCAATAGATGTGAACCCACTAAATGGGGAGTGTTGCCACCAACTGTGGATTGTGGAACTCGAGCAGTGTCTTGGTCTGTGTTCCAACCTTAATCACTTAAACCCAAACTTCTACATGCTAGAATTTCCAAGTCTCTCTTGCTCAAGTACCCGGCTTGTTGTAAATTGTTATGGTAGTTATAACAAATTTATACCCTAGCCAATCCTCTTATTTGGTGGCTTTGGAACAAAATTTGGTTCTAAAACTAAAAATGTATGTTTCAGAACACTGAGGTTCATTGGAGTTGCTATTTAATTTGCTTTATTTTAATTTTTAAAAAAAAGTATGTGGATGAGTGTTTTGTTTATGGGTATGTATGTACACCACAGGTAAAAAATACTAACAAAGCAGCCTCCGTCTTAGCCCATCCTCCATATTAACACAGACAGGCCTTTAGTTCTGGGAAAACAAAGGGGCCACCTATTAGCCAAGGACAGACAGATGTTTCCAGTCCCAAGATAGATTGCTGTTGGCTGACTCCTCACACTGCTGACTCCCTGGTCCTTATCATATCCTGCTGAGTCCTGCCTTGTTACACATAATGAGTCTTTCTGATACTGACCAGTCCAGGTGAGACTGCCCACCCCTTTCTTGTACACGCCCTTCTGCTTATGGTTTTGGTTTTGTTTTGCTTTGCTTTGCTAATCCTTTAAAAAAGACTATGACAAGCTGGCCCTTTGCCACTGTTTCACTCCCAAGCTGAAGCCTCATCCCTGGCTACCCGTACCTGTTGCCTGGAAAATAAATTTTTTGCTCCACTACAGGGTGTGCTTGGTGTTTCATTTGTGTGACTCCAGACCCAACGCAGGCATCCTTCAGAGGTCAGAAGAAGGCATCAGATCCCCTGGAACAGGAGCCACAGATGGTTGTGAGCTACCATGTGAGTGCAAGGAATGGAACTCAGGTCTTCTGGAAGAGCAGCCAGTGATCTTAACCAATAAAGCATCTTGCCAGCCCCTTACTTTTAATTATGTGTAGGTGTAGGTGGCTGTGTGTGAGCAACACACAGGCATAAGGATGCCCATAGAGTCCAGAAGAGGGTGTCAGGTCACCTGGAGTTGGAGTTATAATGAGGTTATGAGCTGTGGGATGTGGGAGCTGATCTCTGGTCCTCTACAAGGGCGATGAGTGCTCTTAACCTTGGAGCCACCCCTCCAGTCCCCACTGAAACTTTTTCCACCAGTGCTTGGCACTTCATAGGCACTTAATAAAAATCCGCTGGTGAATAAATGAATTTTCCAGAGCAACAAGAACATGCACATGAGGTCAAATGCCTTACACGAATCATTTCAAGGCAACAAGGCTGGGGACACGGCTCTGTGGGTAGAGCACTCGTCATGCAACCATGAGAACCAGAGTTTGGATACCCAGAACATATGTAAATGTCAGGTGAGTGTGGAGACTTACCTGTAATCTAACTTAAGAAGGTAGACATAAGGGATTCCCAGAGCAAGCTGGGAGAAAATAGATTATCCACAAGCTCCAAGCTCAACTGAGATACACTGCCTCAGGGAATAAGGTATAAAAATAATTGAGGACTCAACATCAACCTCTGGCTTTCACCTACATGCATATACATGTGTATACACATGTGTGCCCACAAATATGCAAATACACACACACACACACACACACACACACACACACACACACACACACGAAAGTGGGGAGAAAAGATAAGAAGAAAGGGAAAGAGAAAGACAAACAGCCCCAGTGAGTGCTCGTCTATGTTCCTTTGGCCCAACGGCATGTCCCACAGAAGCCAGAGTGAGCAACTGAATGTTTGACTAGGGATTGTACCAGCAGCTGTACCTGCCACAGCAGCAAGGGTTCAGATAGCAGGAGGGAGTAGAAGGGAGTATTTTGCAAGCTATAATGAGACAGGGTTTCTCACTGCTCTGGAACTCACAGAGTAGCTTATGTTGGCCATCCAGGAAGCCCCAGGGATCTGCCTGCCTCTACCTCCCCAGTGATGGTTCTCTTTTCTTTTCTTTTGGTTTTTTGTTTGTTTGTTTGTTTGTTTTTTTGTTTTTTTTTTTTGATTTTTGAAACACATCTCTCTCTATAGCTCTGACTGTCCTGGAACTCACTTTGTAGACCAGACTGGCCTCAAACTCATGGAGATCTTCCTATCTATGCAACTCAAATGCTAGGATTAAAAGTGTGGACCACTACCACATGGCTGTTAGTTACTCTTGTTTTGCCCATGTGGCACCACCGCCAGGCTGTGTTTCTTACTCTTGTGCTTTGAGATGATAGACAGAAGATAGATAGATAGATAGATAGATAGATAGATAGATAGATAGATAGATAATAGATGGTACATAGATAATAGATAAATAATAATGATGACAGATAGATGATAGAAGATAGTAGATAGACAATAGATGATGATGATGAAGATAGATAGATAGATAGATAGATAGATAGACAGACAGACAGACAGACAGACAGACAGACAGACAGATGTAGATAGGTAACAGATAGATGATAGATAAATTATTGATAAATATATGCATACACACACACATACATAGATGATGGACAGATGACAGATGGACTTATTAAGTGAGCCAAATCACACTGGAGACATTGCAAACATCGTACTCCTCCCTAAGGCTGAGGCTTGGACAGTCCAAGTCATCCCAGAAGAGACCTCTCAACAGGGGGCCACGACCTGAGGTAGTCGGGGTCCACTCAGTCCACAAGGTGAGATGCCTCAGTCGTCCCAATCTCATGCCAGATGCCTGGAAGTTTCCTGAACAGCCAGTCACTGGTCCCCCAATCCACAGTGGAACCTTAGGAATGGTGGCTCTGCTGTTAGCATGGGAAGCAGCAGCAGCAGCCCCGATGAGGAGATCAACAAGAAGCAAGAGGAAGGCCAAGCCAGCAAAAGGTGACATCATCTGCCTGGGCCTGGGCTTTTCCGGCTGGGCTGCTACCCAAAGGCACTGCCCACCATGGAGAGGGCCTTCCCACATCCATCGGGACAGTTCCCTGGGTGAGACACCTTACTCAGGTGATCCTAATTAGTGGTACGTTGACACAAGCAAAAGAGGCAGGTTCTTAGGATAGTCTGGCACGCATTTGTTCTCTCGATTAAGCACATGGGAGCGCAAAGGCAGAATTTAACATTCTCAAGCATCGCAGAAGTAAAAATTTAACTCATTTTATTTCTTCAGAGTCCCACACCCTGAGGCTGGAATTGCTATGTAAGCTGTAATACTGCGAGGCAGTAGCTTGACTACATTCGATACATAGCAAAGGTAATAATGTGTAACGTATTTCTCTCTCCTCTTCAGTAGGTCTCCATCCTGTAACTCAGGCTGGCGCTGAACTCAACAGTCCTCCTGTCTCCGCCCTCCAAGCACTGGAATCACAGGCCTATACCACCCTGAACTTTCCTACTTGTTTTTTTATTCAACTAAATCCTGAGACTCGAACACTGAGAGTTCAGAGCAGGGCCCAAGAACAGCTCCCCACCCTCAGCCATCACCCAGCAAAGGAAAATTGTGATGCCGGAGCCAGAACGAGACCAGAAAAGCAACACGCGAAGATGTTCTGATGGATTGCTCCTACAGCCCCGTGTGTTCACATGGCACTTGTTTTCCTGTTAGAAAGGAGTTTCCAATAAATTATTCAGGTGATGCATTTCTGCTTTCCGTAGAGGACTCCTATTGCAATCAGGCCCATATTTATAATCATATAGACACCTGGGCAAACAGAGAGAGAAAGAGAGTCAGACATGTAATTGGTGCCTTGGCCAGGCCTGGGGCAGAGAGTCTGTTTAAATGCAATCAATATTCACAAGGGAAGATGACAAGAGGTTGCGCAGAACACAAGCGGGCAGGATATGGATTTCTACTTACAAGTCAGCATGGAGCCATAATTCACCTCAGATCAAGCACAGTGAGAGGGAAGTGTGCCCGGTGGAAGCCTTACTGACTGCCCCACCCCAGGAAACTCAATGAAATGACCCACTTCTCCTCACGTGCATCCCAGTGGGGCCAGACTTAATAGAGGCTAGGAGATGTCATCGATTAATAAAAATCCAGAAAGAAGAGTCTATTGGTGTTAGAAATGAATAGAAAATCATATATTATGCTATAATATATATGTATATATATATGTTATATGTAAATAGTCATATGTGTGCATACGTATTCTGTGCAAGACTTTTCCCAGGGAGATATGACACATACATCTTAACTCACGCCAGAAAGCAAACCTACAACAGGCCAAAAGAATAATTACACCAAAATCAAACGTGGTTAATCCAATGAGTTTATTGAGGTTACTGATGGGACCATAGGTAAGCAGTTACTTACAGGAGCAAGGATGGGTCAAAGACAGCTTCGGTACCAAAAGCCCACCCCCGCATGAATGACAGCTCGTGAAAGCTGCAGCCCTGAGGCTCTCTGCATGACTTGTGGGTGACTGGACAGGTGGAAGCATCATCTCTCAGGAGCTGGACTGGTCAGTCTCCTTCCCAAGCAATTGTTTGCTGCTTCCACACCTTGGGAGGGGTCTTCATCAACATTGCAAGTTTCAGCTTCCCGGGATATGTATGTGGTGTGTTTTACATCCCGAATCATGTGAGTTTCCCCCTTCCTGCCTGGAGGGAGTTTCAGTCAGAGGAAACTGCCTTTCTAGCAATGAGTGTATGTATGCCTGGGGGCAGGGGGTAGGTCAGTAGCAACGTCTTCCCCAGTCCCTCTCCACTTTTTTTTTTTTGAGACAGAGTCTCTTACAAACCTTTCCTGTTTGGCTAGACTGGTGAGCAGTGAGTCTCATGGATTCTCTTGTCTTCACCTCCCCAGCACTGGAATTATAGGCATGTGCTGATGCGCCTGGCTCTTCCCCGCCCCCCACCCCACCCCCCGGCCACATAGATTTTGAAGGACCAAACTCACATCCTCAAGTTCACGTGACAGGCACTTTACCAACTGCTCTGTCTCCCCAGCCAGTGTGTGCTTTTTAAAAACATGAAATAAACATAATACATTAAGGACTTTAAAAATGGAATTCTGAATTATGCATGCTCTTCTTGCTTTGAAAGTCTGGAAATTTGAAGCAAAAACTAACATCCAGAGTATTTCCTCAGCAACTGAGTCTAATGGCTCAAGGCTGCAATCCCAGTGCTTGGGAGGCTGAAGCAGGGAACACCGAGAGAAGAAAGAAAGAAAAGGGGAAGGAGGGAAAGAAAGAGAAAGGAAAGAAGGAGGAGGGGACAAAGGAAAGAGGGGAAGAGGGAGAGGAGGTAAAGGGAGTAGAAAGGGGGATGGAAAAAGGAGGGAGGGATGGAGAGATGGGGGAGGGATAAGACAGAAAGTGAGAGGGAAACAAAGAAAACAAGTAGAAAGGAGAAAGAAGCAGCAAAAGAAAGAAAGGGGCAAAATGGATGAAGGGAGGAGAGAGGTATATTCCTGTAAGTAACCCTAATAAGCTCATTAGTTCACCAAATTGGAGCTTGGTGGTATCTTTAGCTTGGTCTCTTGTTGGCTCCTTATCTGGGCTGAGTAGACGTTTATTCGTTCGTGTGTGTGTGTGTGTGTGTGTGTGTGTGTGTGTGTGTGTGTGTTCAGGAATTGTGTTACACAACAACACTTGTCACCCCAGCACAGGGCAGGTTGGGGCACGGGGGGGGGGGGGGGGTTGTGAGTTTGATTCCGATCTGTGCACATCAAGATCTTGGCAGAGAAGTAAGGGGGCGGGGCAAAGGGAGGGAGGGAGGGAAAGACAGAATGAGTTGGGGAAGAAGGAGGACAGAGATGGGAGGAGGGAGAGGAGAGAAGAAAAAGTAGGATGGTGCCTTGAAATTTCCAAGTTCTGATGTTAATTGGTTGTCATCACTTAGGGGAATCCGATTAAAATTTGAAAAGAACGGAAAGGCATAGAGTAGGCTAGGACAAGAAGGGCATGGTACAGCATTGTGTGGAAGAGAGCAGGGATGGGCACAGGAGGATTAAAAGCAGCTACATGGAGAGTGTTTGGAGTCGTGTTTTTCCATGTGTTACTTCTAACCACACGTCATGGTCAACCATTCAAGGACCAATCCCCCCCCCCGCCCCCGGACCGTTGAAGACCACCAATCTACATAAATTACCCAGCACTGATAAGTCCTTTGGTAAGCACCAATTTTCACGTGATGGCCCCCAGCCCAAAGTTCACTGTGTACACGGAGCCCCTTCTGACATCATCAATAGTGGGAAAGCCCTGTGCTTCCTTTGGCTTTCCTTCCAAGTATAGCCAGCTAATGACTGGGGAGGAAATTACAGCCGCTCAACAAGAGTCTCACTAAGTCCCTCTTTGGCCCCAGATGATGAGTATAAATGATTTGAAAATTAAAAAGCCATTAGGCTATTAAAAATAGCTTCAAAGAACAATCTCAATAAATTATTTTCATGCTTTAAAAAAAAAAAACCAACTGCAAAGAATATAAATGGTAACAGGCCATCTGAAAAGCCAGTAACTAGATATAATGGTCAATTTCTCTGATATTATTGTCTAATTAAGCAATTGGCTTTAGAGAAAATTACATTTAACTGAGTCAGTGTGTTTTTTAAAGTGATGTAGAACCAATTTCTTTTGAGCTAAGGAGACAAAAAATATATATATAATAAAACTTGAGCACAAAGAAGATCAGGTTCTGATTTATGTTTTGCGCTGAACTGGTTGGGTTTTCAACATGAAATTCAAAAGCTTAAAAATGGGCTAGATTCAGAACGAAGGCCTAAAGTCAGCAAGTGGCAGCTCTCTAAATGTCTGTGTCCCTGGGAACAGTAAAGACTCCATCACCATTGCCTCTTGCCCAGGCAGTAATTCTGGACGGTTCCCTCAGCTCCGTAGCTTCATAGAGCTTTGAAAATTTCCATTGCACAATTCAATTCAGAGTCACCAGGAATGAGACTCCTCTTACTTTCAGTGTGTGCATGGGCCCATGTTCATATGTGTGCTGGTGCGTGTTCATACATGTATGCCTGCAAGCCGGGGCCAGAGGTCAATCTCAGAGGTCATTCCCCCAGGAGCTACTTTTTATCAATACGAATGTCTCTGTCATTGGGAACTGGGGCTTCCTGATTCCAATAGGCTGGCTGGCCAAAAAGTCCCAGAGAGTCTCTGGTCTCCATCTCTCCAGTGCTGATATTACAAGTTCAAACCTCCACCCTGACTTTTTAAGGTGGATTCTGCAGACACAACTCAGGTGCTTCCATTAATCATATGAGTAACTCACAAATAGCCTGGCTAGGCGTGCATTCTCATATTCTCTCTCTCTCTCTCTCTCTCTCTCTCTCTCTCTCTCTCTCTCTCTCTCTCACACACACACACACACACACACACACACACACACACACACACCTCTTTCCTGGCCACTTAAATCCCATTGAAAGCCCTGAAGATCCACTAGGCTTTATGAAGATTTCCTCTTCGTGACACATCTTACAGGTCTTCTCTGAGATCGCCCCACACCCTTGAAATACTTCAAGATAAAAGCTATTACTGTGTCAAGTGTGGCACTTTCCACAACTCAAAAGGCCTTCAAGGCTCTAAAGAACTCCACACTGCCTCTGGAGCTAAGGCAACTCCCAATCCCTGGGAGAGAGACGCTATTAGGTTGTAAAGGATGGGAGCGTAGCAGGAGCTGCTGCCCCATTACCTCAAACACATTTGACCTGCCTGGTACCGCACTCACAACAAACGCCTGCCTCCCCACATCCATCAGATAGCTCTTTTCATAACCTCATCAAAAGCGCTGGCAGTGATGCCAAGGAGGGATGTAGGAGCAGGTCCTCTCTCTCTCTCTCTCTCTCTCTCTCTCTCTCTCCTCTCTCATCTCTCTCTCTCTCTCTCCTCATCTCTCTCTCCCTCTCTCTCTCTCCCTCGCTCTCCTCTCTCCTCTCTCCTCTCCCCTCTCCCTCTCTCTCTCTCTCTCTCTCTCTCTCTCTCTGTGTGTGTGTGTGTGTGTGTGTGTGTGTGTGTGTGTGTGTGTTTAACTGAGGATACAAGCATGTGAGCACATGTTGTGTCAAGGCCAAAGGTCAACTTCAGGTGTAATTATTCAAGTGCTATCCACTTAGTTGTTTGAGACAGGATGGCTCATGACCCTGGCTGGACAATGGCCCAGGGACCCGCCAATCTCCACCCTCCACCTCTCCAGCACTGGAATTACAACCCCATGCTGCCTGCCACGCACAGATTTTTTTTTAATGTTGGTTCTGGGGACTCAAACTCAGGTCCTCATGCTTATATAGACTGAGTACTCTATGCACTAAGCCATTGGTTCCTGACCTTCCTAAGGCTGTAATCCTTTAATACATTTCCTCACATTGTGGTGACCTCCAGCCATAGAATTATTTGATTCGCCTACTTCATAAGTGTAATTTTGATACTTTTTACAAATTGTAATGTAAACATTTTGGAGATAGAGGGTTGTCGAAGGGGTCGCGACCCCCAGGTTGAGCAGCGCTGGACTGCGCTATCTCCCCGTCCTAGATAACCATTGCCATGGATGTCACACTATCTCAAGCAATCAAGAATACACTACACTCAAATTGGTACAGTGGTTCATGATGGCCGGTCTACTCTCTGGAGCAGAAGTCGTGTCCTGAAAACCTTCAGTCATTGACAGCGATGAGCTCCTTGGGGGCCATCTTGCAGAAACTACAGTGGAAACAGTGATCGATCACACCACACATGAAGGAGTGGGAGCCCAAGGAAGCCCTGAATGAATGTGTAAGGCGTGGATGAGGTCCTGAGTTCACATATATTATTGACAAAGGGCCAATGTCTCTGACCTGTGACAAGTGGCAAAGCCTTCCTCCAGGTCAGACTCAGAAGCATGTCAAAGCCTTCTTCTGGTCCAAATGTGAGAGAATTTACAAAGGATCAGCCGGTGTGTGCAAAACCTAACAACTGGCTTTCTTTTCCCAGATGACTTCAGCCAGAGAGTGTTCCCCTACAGAGACCTCCCACCAAGGCTAGCTAACCTCTCCTTCCCAAGATGTACATAATAAATGCCTTAGTTTGGGGCGGGCTGTCCTAAAAGCTCAAGTCACATAAAAACCCTGTGCACACATAGTAAATGTCACCCAAAGACAAGCTTATTTCCAGGTGAGTCACCTCCAAGGCTGAGGCAGTAGTTTTACCACAAGTTCAAGGCCAGCCTGGGCTTCATAGCCAGACCCTAACTTCCTCCCCAACCCCCCAAAAAAAGAGGAAAATAGGGACTGGCGATACGTCTTAGAGGTTAAGAACATATGTTGTCTTTATGAAGGGCCTGGGTTCAGTTCCCAGCATGCACATCGGGCTGTTGACAACCACATGAACATCTAATTCCAACAGCTTCTTCTGACCTCCCCAGGCACTTAAACTCATGTGCAAAATCCCACACACAAAAACACACATATAAATAATTTTGGTAAAGGGGGGAGGGGCTGAAGAGAGAGTGCGGTCAAAGGGCCTGCCATGCTCTTGAGTTTGATACTGAGAACACATGTAAAGAGCCAGGGATAGTGGCACACATGTAATGCCATATATGAGAAGATGGACACAGACAGGTCCTTGGATAACTAGCCAAAAAGCCTGGCCCACTCAGCAAGCTCTAGGCCAATGAGAGACTCTGTCTCAAAAATGAAGGCAGTTAGCCCCTAAGGAATAACACCTGAGATACTGTGCACATACTGTTAGGGTCCTGAACACGCTAAAGAAAAGGCCTCAGACTCAAATAGTATGCAAGCAACAAAGAGCATTTGTTCTGCAGAACTCCAGCATGCTGGAGTCACCACTTAGGCACAATGGTGACCCCAAGGTGAGCTTGCAGGCTCTTTTCTAAAGACATTCTGGGGACTTCCAAAGGAGCTCAGATGGGGCCTTAGGCCTTTTCTGAACCAACAAGAAATTGAAGCTGTCGTGGAGTCAGCTAGGCTTATTTAGCTAGGATTTCTCAATACCTATCTACACATGTGTATATCTACACACACACACACACACACACACACACACACTATTGTGTATCAGTTTCCTCCCAGATTAAAGCCTTTCATCTTGGAGGAACACTTACAAAAATACAGGTGTTTACAGGGAGATAAAACAACAGGCTGGCCTAAGGAGAGGTAAAACAACATTCTATCCTGCAAGGAAGCTCATTAAACTCAGGAAGCAAACAATCCGAAGGCTTTAGGAAGTCCCTGAAACTAACCACATTCGCTAGGCGCCTCCTTCCCTAAGCATATATAAACAGCAAAGACTGCCAAGAGTCACTCTCAGACAAGCTAAGCTGCCCTGAAGATTCCTTTAAGAGCAGCTGGGCTGCCTGGAAGACACAGAAACCAGCCAGGCAGTCTGGAAAGGCATCAGACCAATAGAGTCGCCAGGAAAAGATACTATCCTATCTGCTGAGCTGCCTTCAGGCTGTTTATTGTGCTCCAGAAAGCCAGCTTTTGTGTCACCCATACCCCATGTGGTGGGCTTCATTGATGCAGCTGTCTTTGAGCCATTTCTGCTCCTACATAATGCCTCCCCCATATTTCCTTTAAGTAACCTCAGTAAAACTTACTGGCACATCAAGTTAGACTTCGATGGTATCCGTACTTTGGTTTGTCATCAGTTCCCTATCTGGACTTCATGCTTTCTCAGGAAGACTGACACATAAAGCACACACACACACACACACACACACACACACACACACGCATATACACAAATAAACACACACATGTTCCCCAAATTAAACAAAAAAAGGAAACCTCAGATTCTCTGCCAACTAAGACCATATCTATTGATCCCCAGAACAAATTGACTTAACTCCCCTGTCAAGGTGTCTCAATTCAGATGTGATTTACTGTTCAATATTACCTCCTAATTACAAGAATGCCATTGGCTCTGCACAAATATTTGCTTTCCTGTTAGAGTGGAATTAAGGAGTGAAATTGTGTTACAGAAGTCTGCCCATGGAAAATGAATCTGTAGGGACCCAAAAAAGGAGGAGCTGGGGTTCATGGCTTCCCTGTGGCTGGGTCTTGCTCCTCATATAACGGGGTGGGGTGATATAGGATGCTTCTCTGAAGTCTATGGACACTGAGCTGCAGAGATGTTTCAGAGGCAAAGTGTTTGTTGTATATGAGCATAAGGTCCTGAGTTTGGATCCCGAGACCCCACATAAAAGCTGAGCATGCCGGCTTGTGGCGGTAAACTTAGCCCTGGGGAGACAGGCACAGATGGATCTCTGATACTCCCGGGCCAACCACGCTAGCTGAATCAGCAAGCTCCAGGTTCAGGGAGAGATCCCACTTCAAAATACAAGGCAGAAGGCCGATGAGATGTCTCAGTTGATAAAGGGAGTTGCTGGCAGACCCCAAGACCTCAGTTCGTTCCCCAGGTTCCACACAGTGGAAGGATGGAAGCACATCCCAAAAGCAATCCTCCTGAGCTCCGCATATATGCTACGGCACATGCACTTCCCATAAGTAAATGTAACAAGGATGATTTGTAAACAAGATGGAAATGCGAATGCGGAACACATCTGGACTCCAAATACCCATGTGAATGTATCAGCACACATTCATACGTGAACTACCCTTAATTAGTTAATTCAATAGGTAGACTACAATGCAATAATGTTTTCAGTGTGTGTGTGTGTGTGTGTGTGTGTGTGTGTGTGTGTGTGTGTGTGAATGTAGAGGCATACATTTGGTGTCAGGAATCATCTTCAATTGCTCTTCCAACTTGTTCATTGAAACAGGGTCTCTCAGTGAAACTCAGAAGTCACTTGATATGGCTGGCCTCACTAGTCAGCTTGCCCTAGGGATCTCCTGTCAGGTCTCTGCTTTCTAAAGCTAGACTTACAGTAGACTCCTAAGGGGTAGCAGTTTCCTCTGAGATTCAAACCTTCCATCTCGGAAGAAAGCTCATTGATACACAGAATGTTAAAAGGAGGAGGAGATGGACCTTTCCACCCTGTAGAGAAACTCCTTACACTCAGGAAGTAAACAACTCAAAGGCATCAGGAAGTCCCTGAAACTGAGCAGATTCACTAGGTTCCTCCTTCCCCAAGCATACAAAAGCAGTAAAGACTGCTGAGAGTCATTCTCAATCAAGTTGAGCTTCCTGGAAGACACAGAAACTAGTCTAGTAGCTTGGAAAAGGCTCAGACCAACTGAGTGACCTTGAAAGGATACCCTCCAACCTGTTGAACTGCCTGAAGGTTGAGCAGTGTTCTCCAAGTTTCCAGCTTTTGTGCATGCTGACGTAGAATTTACTGATGGACACTGAGTCATTTCTGCTTCTGTAAGTAACCCCCCCTTACCCATATTCCTGTAAGTAACCTCAAAAATAAAATTTTTCTTTAAAAAGACGTTGAATTGCCGAGTTGGATTTGATGGCACCCTTATTTTGCTCTGTTGTCAGTTCTGTGTCTGGAATGAGTAGACTCTTGTTCACATCTCCCAAGGAAGTGTCACACCACAGATATCATGGCCACCCAGAATTTATGAGAGTTTCCAGAGATCTGAACTCCAGGCCTCAAGCTTGATGGGCCAGCACTTAACCACTGACTCATGTCCTTGGCCCCTTCAATGGACTCTTTTTCTCTCTTTACATTAAATTTTTAAGTGCATACATGCACACAGCAGGCATGAGTGCATGGCGTGTGTGTGTGCGTGCGTGCATGCGTGTGTGTGTGTGTGTGTGTGTGTGTGTGTGTGTGTGTGTGTGTGACTATGGCCAGAAGAGGGCATCAGATGCCCCAGAGCTGGAATTACAAGCTGATGTGAGCTGCTCAAGCTGCAAGTCGGGAGCTGAACTTGTGTCCACCGGAAGAGAGCGTGTATTCTTAGTTGCTGAGCCATCTCTCCAGCCCCTACGATGGACTCTTAACTCCAACATCCTGCAGATGAGCATCTGTATCACATTGATCCTCTGTGTTCTGCTCTCAAGTTCCTGCTACCCCTTGTTTCCTGAATTCTTTTTTGCACTTCCTGCCAAGAGATGACAGACAGACAGACAGACAGGCAGGCAGGCAGGCAGGCAGAGACAGAGACATGGAAGCAAACAGTGTCAGCCTTCTCTATCTGCTGGTGACACAGGGGAAATAAAAGACACAAAAGGCATCATGTGGTTTAATTACATTCGAGGGTTGGTCTCCCCGCTGACAGGCCTCCTGGCCCCAGGCCAATGAGCTCTGTGTTCTCGCCATGCTGAGCCAGGCATAATGGGGAGATTTAAAAGCCTAGGCTGGGGGCAGACCTGCTCAGTCTGGCAGCTCTCTTTAGCATCAGGCAGCAGGAAAGTGACTCAGTCCACCCAAGTGTGCAGGATTAGCAATCTCAACAAATCCATGTGGGAAAAGTGGAAAGAAAAGAGCTGGTCAGGAAATCACCGTTCAACGTGACTAGGACTCTGCCTTGTAGCCATGTGGTCTCCAGTGGTCCACCAACAGGCTTCTCTCTCTTTCTCCAAGAATACAGAGATGAATGAGAGACATACTGAGCCTTAGGGGTGTTTTAGGACTAGGGAAAAATTCCCTTCAACTAATTGCAAGCAGAACACACCACTCTATAGAAGCCTTAGATTGCAAGTTGCTTCCAAAGTAGAGCAGAAGAGTGAGGAAGCAGTTGGGGGGGGGGGTGCCAGGCATGAAGACTGAGGAGGATCCTCCAGTGCATGAAGTACTTGCTCCTCAAGCATGAGAACCTGAGTCCAGATCCCGGAGACATATGGTGGTGCGCACTGGTAACTCCAGACCGCGGAAGACTGAGGCAGGTGGATCTCTGAGGTTTTCCAGGCACTTTGGTGAGTTCTTGGCCAGACTCAAGACAAAGGTGAGGCCTGAGGAGATGGGCTCTATGGTTTAGAGAGCACTCACTGCTCTTCCAGAGGAACTGGGTTTGGTTCCCAGCACCTATAGCCTAGTTCCGAGGCATCAGATGCCCTTTCCTGGCCTCTGGGGGCACTTAAATATATTAGTACACATAGATATAAGGAGGACCATGCATCCACGTAAATAAAAAGAAATTTTAAAATAAATGGGAATGGCACATTGAGGACGACTGAGGTCATCCTGTGGCCTCCTTGCATGCGCACGCACACACACACACACACACACACACACACACACAGGGACTGCAGACAGAGCATAGTGACAATGAGCTCATCTCTAACCTTCATGCAGGGTTCAGATATTTTGGATAACTTAAAACTCCACCAAGGGAGACCTCCAACATCTGCACTTTGGGTGAAAATACAGAGAGGGCCTCCCAGGGCTTAAAGAATTCCGTTAATAAAATCATGACATGGCAAATTAGATTGGACTCATATAAAATCACCTCAAGGGACAAGTTCAGATGGAAGACAGGAAATAACGGCTTATTCTGAAACCAAGGTGATGGCATTAGCATCGTCCTAATAAGGGAAATGTCCATGAGAAGTGGCGGTCAGCACAGAGTCAGGATGACCCTGCTCGTCTCCCCGTCCACTGGGAGGAATCCTGAGTCAAGGATGTCATTGACATAATAAAATGATTTGGGGGAGATGAGTTCTAAGAGCAGAGGCAGAGGTGTCCGGCTGTCATGCTCTGACGATGTTAGAGACAGTCTGACCAAATCCCTCAAGAAAGAACGAGTTTCTTGAGGCTGGAGGGATAACGCAATCAGCAGGGCATTTGTGCCGCAAATGTGAAGACCTCTGTTCTATCCTCAGCACATCGGTGAATGCTGGTGAATGCCAGGTGTGACAGCACACACCTGTAATCCCAGTGGCTGGGAGGCAGAGGCGGGAGAATCCCCGGAACTTGCTGGCCAGCCAGCTAGGCAAATTGGTGAGTTCTGCATTCAATGAGAGAATCTGTCTTAAAAAAAATAAGATACAGTGATTGAGGAAGACGCCTGGTGTCATTAAGCTCTGTTTATGTATTTCACATGCGCACACATGCACACGCGCGTGCACACGTGCGCACACACACACACACACCATATACAAACACGTTTGCTTAATTTTATTTGGGTCACTAAGGAAGTTGTATTCTTCACAAGTTAAAATTCGTCCCAAATTGGCTAAAGCAATAAAAAGTAGATGCATTGGTTGACTGATAGATGAGACTAAGGCAGGGCTGGCCTCCAAACATGTTAATGTTATTGAGATATGGCTTTATAGGCACCACATGCTGTGCTAAGTATTGAAAATGCTGAAGCTGTTCAGCCAAGAACGATCCCAGCTCTAACAGATCTTAATCCTTACTTGTCACCTCTCCTAACTGCTATGCCCCTGGCAGACATCTCTAATCAATCCCTACACTCTCTATGCTTACTTAACCTCTGGATTGGTCCTCACACTATGCCCCCAGAGAACATGCATTGGTGTGTTTATGACTTCCAGAGTAGATGAACTGAAAAAGGAGCCATCCTGAATGTGGATGGTGTCATCCCATCCTATGGACTAGGGGTCGTGATGGAATAAAAGGGTTAAACCAGAGGCGCACCAGAATTCCTTTTCTGTCATGATTAATTTTAAGTGTAAATTTGCCACAGCTTAGAATAACGTGGGAAGAGACTCTCAATTGAAGAGTTATTTAGACCAGATTGACCTGTGAGCATGTTCTTAGGAAACCGTCTTGGTTGTAAGCCCGTGCATGAAGACACAGCGTGTTGTGAGCATCACCATTCCCTAGGCAAGTCCTGAGCTGTATGAGAAGGGGGAAACTGGATAGAGCAAGCAGGCAGCACTCATGAGTTCACTTCTCTCTGCTTTTTACTGTGTGGTGTGACTAGAGGCTTGAGTTTCTGCACGGGTTTTTCCCAAAATAAAGGACTGCAGCTTGGAATTATAAGCTAAAATAAACCCTTTGCCTCTATGTTACTTTTTGTCAGGGTATTTATCTAAGCAACAGAAAAGATACTTAGTAGCTTGGAATTATAAACTTAGATAAACCCTTTGCCCCTATGTTACTTTTGGTCAGGGTATGTATCTCAGCAACAGATAGAGCACTCTTTTGGGCTTCCTGGTCAACCTTGAAGTGAATAACCACACTTTGCCACATGGACTAGCGTCTATCCAGCTCAAGCACAGGGAAATCAAGTGAAGATACTCCAAACCCTCGGAAGCCAGGAGCCAAGCAATCTTTCCTCCTTTAAAGTTTTTCTTTCAGATATTTTGTAGCTAACATACTCACTAACCTGTTTTATTGAGGAGAAAAACAGAGAGGGGAGGGAGGGTTTCCAAGGTTATATAACAGGTAGCTTTATAACTATTGAGTCTGGATTTGAACTCTGGCTGGCTGGCTACCCTAAGGGAAGCCCTTGCATTGGTAGACAGCTAATCACCCAACTGAAGCATTTCCCACAGACACACACTAGAAATGTGGAACACAGTGGCAAGCTTTTAGAACTGAATATGGCTGCATGCACACCTCTGACACCTGCACTAGGAGGGTGTGAGCAGACACAGAAGGATCAGTGGCACTCGCAGCACATGTACCTAGGTGCGTGTGGGCATACACCACACTCACACACATGCGTGCACATATACCCAAACACACACACACACACACACACACACACACACACACACACACACACACATACAATGGTTTTAGAGGAAATTATAACATCTTCTAAATTGCTTCGGCTTTTTATTCAAGCTCAAAATGAACATCTCCAATGAATTAAATTATAATTGGACAATATGAGGTTTTGACTAGTAATTGTTGTAAATTGATTTACCATCGATACAATGCAAGAAGTTAATAGTAATGGATCCAAAATGTTTGGAAAGCCATTGAAAATGTAATACGCACAAGACAAATGCAACATCTCCTAATAAGTCTCTCTCATGCACTATACTCCACATGTGCTGTCTTTCACAGTCAAGCATATCACTGTCATATAAGAGTCAGTGTAATTTGCTCTAGACGTTTTTAATCAAGCCCCTTTGAGCATCTGTTCGGGTTTGAATGTGAAATGTCCCTGCATAGGCTCACGTATTCTGTTTCATCTTTTAATTATTTTTTATGTGTATTTGTGTGTGCCTGCCTGCCTGCCTGAGGTTATGTATACCATGTGTGTGTGCAGGTTGCCTGTGGAGATCAAAAGAGGTTAACCGATTCCCTAGAACTAAAATTATAAGCAGTTACGAGGTACCTGATGTGGGTGCTGGGATCCAAACCTGGATCCTCTGCAAGAGCAGTAAGTGTTATTAACCACTGAACCTCTTCAGCCTCGGGCTCACGTGTTGGAACACTTGGTTCCCAGATGGTGGCGCTGTTTGGGGAAATGGTCGAACCTGTATGCAATGGAGGTTTGCCCTAGGAAGTACCTCTCTAGAGCCCAGCCCTTCTTCCGGTTCACTCTTGGCTTACTTACTACAGAAATATTGTGATCCTTGAACCATTGTTTCTTCTCCCCACCACAATGGACCATGAGCCAAATAAATGCTTTCTCCCTCAATGTGCTCTCATCTGGGTCCTTTATCCCAATAATAAGAAAGTAACTAAAACATCAGAATAAATTTTGTAACACCTCATTCTCTTTAAGCCTTTTCTCTTGAGTTCGGGAGACAAACTTGTCAAACAAATGCTCCACTCAAGGCTTAGGACCAAGTGAAGCACAGATGAAGTTGAAGTTTCTGGTTTCTTTGAAGACTCAGTTGTTGTCACGTGGTGTTTTGCTGAAAGCTGTCTTGTGAGAGGTCACATGGTGTTTTTCCGGAAGCTAGGGCATGTGATGATTTACTGGAAGCAGACGTGTGAGTGGGCACGTGATGGTGGCGTTTCTACACCATGCAACACTTCGCTGGTCTCTGCTGGACTTCGCTGGCCTTCGCTTCACAGAGAGAAACAGTCCAGAGACCTTCTCATGGTACTCTGGCTGATTCTGGAGGCTTCCATGGGCTCGTGCCGAGTAAGCCGAGGCTTCTGCTGGATTGTACCAACCCTACGGAGTTGTGTGTTGTTGGTATTGGCTGTTGGGCTGGACTGCTGCTGTCCTGACAAGGCAGAGTAGAACTGGCCCAAGGAGCTGCATTTAAACAGGTCTATAAACCCTTTTTCCTACTAACATTCTTTCTCCTCATGCTCTGATTGGTGGGAAAGAAGTGGGGTTGAAGTGTTTAAGAACCCTAAAATAAAGTAGGTTTTGAGAAATCTAAGCCTACACACAGAAGGTTCTGGAAGTATCAACAATGGTCGCAGTGAAGGGAACTGTCAATAAGAAAATTGTTCCGTTATAATACAATGCTGAGCCCAAATTTCAGATGAATGATGTGCAACCTCTCTAACCATCAGTTCCTGCTTTTTCAAAAGGTGAGTGTGTGTGTGTGCACACCTGTGCACGCATCATGCATGAGTCAGTCTGTGTGTGTGTGTGTGTGTGTGTATCCCTGTCATATCCAGAAGATATTATTCGGCAGCAGTCTTTCCTGACCTCTGACCCCTGCGTCTTTCTACCCATCTTCAGTGATGCTTACAGAGTCCTGTTTGGGAGATGACGTGCTATAGATGTCCCAGCTCAGGTCAAGCATTCCATTGCCACTTATTCTCCACTCTTTTGCCAGTGTGAGGCTCTCTGTTACCCACCATCTGCTGCAAAATGTGTTACCGGCTCCACGAGTGGCTATTAGATTCTAAAATTAATCATAGTAAACTATGAATGTTGTGTTAGGCATAAAAGAAGTACTAATAGATCTCTTAAATATTTTTCTTCATATCACTTCAGCAATTTTTTCCCATGCCTTCAAATCCTGTACCACCTAGAAGACTCTTACACATTATCAAGGTGGGCAGCCAGGAGAAGGCACAGCCTTGTTACCCTCTGGAGCACAGCTTCTGTGTGCTAACAGTGAGGAACCACTTCCCACAGGACTCAACTTGGTGATGCTGAGCTCTTATTAGGATATGAAAAGGGTCTCGCCTATTTTCTTTCTTTCTTTCCCTTTTTAAAAATATTTTCTTTCAGTGATGGGAATAGAAGCCAGGGCCAATGCTTTACCACTGAGTCACACCCTGAACCCTTCACTGGGGGATTGTAGGCAGGTGCGCTACCACCAAGCCACACCCCAGCCCCTCACTGGGGGATTCTAGGCAGATGCTCTACCACTGAGCCACACCCCAGCCCCTCACTGGGGGATTCTAGGCAGATGCTCTACCACTGAGCCACATCTTCAGCCCCTCACTGGGGGATTCTAGGCAGTAGTTCTACCAATGAGCCACACCCCCATCTCATCACTGGGGTTGGGGGTTCTAGGCAAGATCACTGCCTCTGAGTCACTCTTCCAAACCCTCATTTCAGAATTCTAGTGCTCTATGGATGATCTGCATCCCCAGCTATACACACACACATTGTGTGTGTGTATGTATGTATGTGTACTAAATTAAATGTATATTAAAATATATACATATAGGTGTATGTATATTTAATTTAAAGATAGTATCTCACTAAGTTGCCCAAATCAGCATGAACTCTATAGCCTATACTGTCCTTGAACTTGCAATCTGCTTGATGCAGCCTTCCAAGTACTCGAGTTGTCAGGCCTGGGCCATCAGACCCAGATATTTTTATCAAATTTCATCATGTCTTGGTCTGCTATTTCTATAATAAACTGCCTGAGCTAGGTTGATTTTTGAAGCATAGGAAGTAATTTGCTCCAGGAGCCTCAGAGTCTGGTAGGCATATATAATACAGGTAGACACAGGTTTAGAGGGACATCAGCAACTCCAGTAACAGGAGTCTAGTGTAATGCCAAGCACACACAAAAAGTCAGTTACAGCCTTCTGCTGTGTCTAAAGCTAAGATGTCACCAAACCTAGTGCCAAGAGCTCTTGGGCAGGCAGTTGGAGCTGCCTAGCATATTCTATTACGCTGGCCTCACCAGTAGCTTAGTAGACTCTCTCTCTCTCTCTCTCTCTCTCTCTCTCTCTCTCTCTCTCTCTCTCTCTCTCTCTCTCTCTCTCACACACACACACACACACACACACACACACACACACACACTCACTCACACACATACACACACACACACACCCCACTCAAACTCAGGCTGCCTCCTGAGCTGTGGGACTCAGTTGCATCCTTCTGAGTGTGCAAGCTGTCCCCATGGCCGATGCCAAGTCTGCCACAGCAATGGAAATGTGGTGGGCTCCTTCCCCCTCCCTCCTCTCCTCCCTCCACCTGGGAAGGAGTTAGCCTGATTTCACTGGAAGTCCATATGCCTCCACTGGTTTTCCAACCAGAGATGCTGCGAATTGCAGCCTGTCTCTCTAGAACATGAAAATCAGCTTACT
This sequence comes from Acomys russatus, assembly GCF_903995435.1. Classification (NCBI taxonomy): domain Eukaryota; kingdom Metazoa; phylum Chordata; class Mammalia; order Rodentia; family Muridae; genus Acomys; species Acomys russatus. The sequence continues at coordinate 43,057,919 of NC_067155.1, read as the reverse complement.
TCCTCTTCTACATCAACACATCAGCTTCAGTTACCAGAAAGGATGTGCTAGAGTGTGCTCTTCAACTTCAAAGATAATTTCTTGGCTTTCTGAAGACTGGATTCCTGATTAAGATGTTCCCGCACCCTCCCCTTCCTGCCTGCCCCCAAATAATTGACAATTCTGGCCTAAGGAGAGGTGGTTATTTGATCTTATCATTGAAAGAGATGAGTTAAGGAAGAAAGGATTCTTCCATATTCTCTCTCTCTCTCTCTCTCTCTCTCTCTCTCTCTCTCTCTCTCTCTCTCTCTCTCTCTCTCTCTTCCCCGCCCAGTGGTTCTCAAAGTCTTAAGAAGAATCAAGGGGAACCAAAATAGAGAAGTGGGAACTGGGACCTTGTATCCCTCCCCACCCTCCGGTCTCTACTGAAGTCCCGAGTACAAGAGAGCCTTTCACAGCCTTTCCTTGTAGCTGCCGCCAGATGCCATCAAGAAATCAATCTGAATCCCCAAAGGGATGAGATGGACAGAAAGAACTTTAAAGGGGATTTTTATAAATTTCGTCAATACCAGCACAGAACGGAAGGACACAGCTTTATTGATTTAAACATTAAAATAACATGCGCTTTCTTTGCATTTTCCCAGAGGGGATAGATTGCATTGCTTTTTTTTTTTTTTTTTTTTTTTTTTTTTTTTTTTTTTTTTTTTTTAATCTAAATTGAAATCTCAGAGACTTTCTGCCAGCCCCTTGTGGTGATTACCAGAGATTAGTAATAACATGTCTAATTAGTGTAGAAAGACATAAAAATCAATAGTGGCGCCCAGTGTTGTGTTGACTGACAGCACTCAGGGGGAGCTCAGGCTCTTCAGAGACAGGGCCAACGTCTAGCACCTGCCCCCTTCTGCTGAAACCCCATTGGAGAGATTACACCTGTCTGAGGAAGCCCCGAGGTTGCCATGGGTTGTTCCCCCCCCCCCAAGTTCCTTAATAACTTTTCACTGAGGGTCTGCTGTCTTTGATGGAGGAGAGGAAAAAGGAAAAGGAAATGAGCCAACAGCTGAGGAAATGGCCCAGTGGATAAGGCACTGACCATGCAAGAATAATAACTAAAGCTCGAATCCCAAAAAATAAGAATAAAAAACCATATACAGAATCAGGCATGTATGGTGGCCCACCTGTAATCCCGGAACTTGAGACAGGCAACTCCCTGGAGTAAACTGGTTCAAAAAGTAAAGAGGAGAGTAATCAAGGAAGACACTCAACATGCACACACATACATGCACGTGTGCACGCACATAAACCACATGCTTGTAGGGCCATTCCAATTCTTTGGTGACTATTGTTTCAATAGTCTCATAGTCAAAGAGAGGGACACAAAGCCTTTATTAGGGTACCTTTTCCCCTGCCAGGATAATTCCAACCCTCTATGGAGGACACTTTTGAGTGTTTATATTCCCACCCCCACCCCCCCCCCCCCCCCCACCCCTGGTCTCTCTGGTACCTGTCATAGCCTCTCTTCCTTAAGGGGAACTTGGTAAATACTATTAAACTTGATGTAGAGGCAAATTAAGAATTCTGGGGTGCTTACTAGATTAGCTTGCTTTCGGCTGTTCTGTTGTTCTTTTTCTATTTGTACATGCGTGTGTGTGTATGTGTGTGTTTGTTTGTGTGTAGGTGTGTGTGTTTACATGTGTAGGGGTGTATGTCTGGGAATACAGATGCACATGTGAGCACAGGAATATAGAGGGCCCAGGTTGATGTCAGGAATCCCCCCTAATTGCTCTTCCACATTTTTTGAGGCAGGGTCTCCAATCAAACCCAGAGCTCCTCAATATGATTAGTTGTGCTAGCCAGCTTGCTCTGAGGATGCTGTCTCTGCCTTCTGAGGCTAGAAGTCCAGATGAGCAGCCACACCAGCCAGCCACATAGTTGCCACCACGCCTTCCCAATCATAATTGACTGAGCCCTCGAACCATGACCCAAAATGAACCCTTCTTGCTGTAAGTTGCTTCCACCCAGCATTTTGTCACAGTGACTAGAAAAATAACTAATACAGAGGCGCACTTGGGTGCCCCCGCTCAGACTTGGGACAACAGCCTACTTTCTGTTTCTTTGAGGAGAAATGTCAGGCTATTAAGGTGGTAAGGGCACTACTACCGAGCCTGGTGGCTTGAGTTTGATCCTCAGGACTCACATGGTGGAAGAAGAGGCACATGCCATGCTGTACGCACTCACACATGCACACAAGACACAAATGAGTGAATGTAATTAAAATATTTTTAAGAGAAAGGGACGTCCCCTCACATATCAGCAGGTACTTTTTGTCCCCAGGATTGAATGGAAGTGTCATCTTCCATGGCTAGGCATGGTTAGTCCGCACTTCCCTTGGGCACCCTCAGTGCCCAGCACTTACAGATCCCTTGTCTCTGAAATTGCTTCATAGTCTCTGCAGTATTTGCAGCCATAGTCTTTGTAGCCGCAGCAAGAGCTCTGCCTCTGATTCTTATTAAGCCCTAAGACAGAACAAGAAGCACTTGATAAATACTCACTGGGAAATGTGAATCTATAAAATGCCTGCAGAACTCCGTTCTTTCCACTTGTCTAATGAGAAGCCAGAAAAAGATGCTGGAATTGCTGTCTCTTCCCAGGAGGATGTAGACAGAATTCTGTGGGGGAGTGTCCCTTGCAGCTTAGTTCCCCCCCCCCCCGTGTGTGTGTGTGTGTGTGTGTGTGTGTGTGTGTGTGTATACATGCATCCATGTGGGGGATGCACATGAGTATTGGTATCTTGGAGGGCGTTGGATCCCCTGAAGCCGGAGTTACAAACTGTTGTGAAGGCCAGGTGTGGTGGCACACGCCTTTAATCCCAGCACTCAGGAGGCAGAGGTAGGCGGATCGCTGTGAGTTCGAGGCCAGCCTGGTCTACAAAGGGAGTCCAGGACAGCCAAGGCTACACAGAGAAACCCTGTCTCAAAAAAAAAAAAAAAACTGTTGTGAGCCACCACTATGTGTGTGTGTGGTAGGAACCAAACCCCAGTCTTCTGGAAGAGAAGAATGCACACATATCTCCTCAGCCACCTCACTAGCCCCCAAGAGAGCTTTTGAAGACAGTGGGTTGCTGTCCCCTTGATGGGGAGGCCTGGTGGCACTCAGAGGAAGGATAACAGGCTACCAAGAAGAGACTTGATACCCTATGAGCATATACAGGGGAAAGAGATCCCCCTCAGTCACAGTCATAGGGGAAGGGAGTAGGGGGAAAGCGGGAGGGAGGGAGGAATGGGAGGATACAAGGGATGGGATAACAATTGAGATGTAATATGAATAAATTAATAAAATATTTTTTTAAAAGAAAGAAAACTGTGGGTTGCAACCCCATATGAGGACACGTAACTGAAATTGGGGACAGTATAAATGTAATGATAGTAAAAAATAAAGTTTCTGAATGTACAACAACCACACATTGATTTTAAGTCAGATGTGTAATTAACACGGAGTGCTTCCAACAGCTCTTGCCTGTGTTGCATGCCGTGTCTCCACCACAGCCTTGGTTCTGAACGCACGGCATGGGCACCTTGCGCTGAGCATGCCATCGTGGCCTGCGGTACCAACGAATGCTGACTGCAACGACTCAGCTCATGGTTGAGCCTATTGTGTGTTGTGAAACCACGGTATTTTTACTGTGCAAACAATTATAGAAACATGAGGCTTAATTATGAAAAATTAAGGCCTTAAACATATCCTGCTGCCATTCCTCAGCGTGCAAGTATTTAATTAGTATATCTTTAGATTTCACCATATGAGAGTACTTGATTTTTAAAAATTGCTGTTTGACTTACCAAGTTGTTTCATTAAAAAACAAACAAACAAACAACTATTGTCCAGTGAGTTTTGGCATGGGATCAGGACCGCATTTCCAGCAGTTATTGAAGGGACCCTAGACCTACCGCCAGTATTTTGTACTATGGGTGCACATGAAGTGGTGTTCTCAGCATTGAGGATTATAAAGCCAAATGTCAATCAACTCTGAAAAACACCGAAAATGCTCTACATCCTGCAGTGTCAAAGATTCACCCAAGACGTAACTCTTTATGTGGCAGTAAAACAAGAGCATCTATCTCTCATTAGTATTCAAGGTAGTTTTTTTTTAATCTTTAACAAATGGAAAATTCTATTTACACCAAAGAGCTTTCTAAGCAAGTGATTTCTATATATATATTTCCATACCCATCTACCTTAGATTACTGAGTCTCTTCGGCAAAGTAGAAAAGTTTAAGAAGCCTTGCCCACAGCCTATGACAGTCTACCCTCTTGCAAATGAGACAGAGAAGCAAGAAGCCCATTTGTTTGAAATATTGTGTTGGCACACGTGTGTACCTGTATATGGGTGTATAGATGCACATGTGTTGCATATAGAGACCAGAGGTCAACCTTAGGAGCTCTCCATCTTTTTCTCGGAGACAGGGTCTCCCACCTTTACCTGGAGCTGACCAACTCCGCTACACTGGCTGGCCATTAAGTCCCACAGATCCTCCTGTCTCCGCTTCTCCATCACTGGGACTACACGGGGCCATCCTGCAGTAGCCTACTTTTTAGCTTTTGCTCCTGGGTATTGAACTCAGGCTCCCATGCTTGTAAGGCAAGTACTTTACTGACTGAGACATCTCCCCAGCCTCTGTTTGAAGTAGTTTGCATGTCTCCAGCTCAGAGAGAGAAGGGAGAGAGTACACAAGCTGCAAGGTGCCGAATACAGTCGTAAACCAAACTTTTAATGGGTGCAAAATATTTTTATTATCTTCACCTTCATCCTTTTCCCAACTGCTCCCAGATCCAGACCAAATTACTACCCCGTCCCAATTTCATGTCTTCTTCTACTACTTCTCCTTTCTTCTTCTCCTTCCTTCTTCTTCTTCTTCTTCTTCTTCTTCTTCTTCTTCTTCTTCTTCTTCTTCTTCTACCCACTGAATCAAATTTGTCCATCCACTGAAGTATGGTTGACCTAAAAGAAACCACTCTCTTTAAAATTAGATTTTTTTTTCCTCCCCCGGGGTCACCAACTGTTACTAGCTCTTTAGCTAAAGGTCAGAGCCACTCTGTTCTCCATGATGGAAAGTTGACTGACTTGATTTTAGGCAGGCAGCATATCTGCCATGCATTCAGAAGTCCTGTCTTGTCCAGAAGACACTGTTTTGCCTGGTTTTCCCAAATCTTTGGCTCACACACGCTCTTCATCCCCTCTTCCATGGTGTTTCCTGAGCCTTGAGGAGGAGAGGACGTGACATATAGATGTCCCACTTGTGGCTCAACATTACACAGGCACTTGTTCTCTGTACTTTAACCAACCGGGAGTCTCTGCATGAAACACAGTCCATCACACAGAGATGTCTCTGTAAACCGATGTTTGCAACGCAAGAGAGACCAAGAGGAAGTGAGAGGTGTGACCTAGGAAGGCTGAGGTGGGAAGCGTGGAGTGCTCAGGAAACCAAGCTGGAAGCAGCTTAGCCTTGCTGGGAACTAAGGAAATGTGTCTGGCTGCTCCTGGTTTTCTTCCCAGGGACCTCTGCAGGCTCTGGACTTGCCCAGTCTGAGAGATGAAGCTGGATGGAGTCCCAACAGTGACACCCTGTGTCCATGAGGAGGAACAACAGGATGTAGTCAGCTCTGCAGAGTGGCCAGTGCAGCTCAGAAAAAGTCAAGGATGACAGAGGCCGCTGGCCATCCATGATTTTTGACATTTTCAAAGAATTAGATTCCAGCCTGTAGAAATCCCCCAAAATGTGGTCCAAAGTTAAGTTTGATGGTTTGTTTTTGCAAGAAAACCACAGATGTGACATCGTGTCCATTTCTATGGAAAAGGTCCATAGAACCATGAAGTCACTGTTGAGCTCAAATGAGACCACAGGATGAAAGTGTCAAGCCCGGGATTTGAGGAAAATATATATATCAATCAGTGGTGGAGTGCATGCCCAGCATGCATGAGGTCCTAGGTTCAAGTCCCAGCATCACACATGCATGCAAAGGCGATGGAGACACAGCTTACTCAGTAAAGCCCTTGCCTCCCTAGCTTGAGGACCTGTGTTCAAATTCTCAGAACCCATGTCAAAAGCTGGTCATGATGACCTTTGCCTATAAGCAGAGCACTAAGAGATGGGAAGAGGAGACAGATGAATCCCTGAAGGTTTGCTGACCAGCTACCCTGCCTGTGATGGTCAAGTTTTAATGGTCCACGTGAGACGGCCAAGAACCACCTGGGAAGAGTCTTGTGAGGGATTGTCTATGTCAGATGGGCCTGTAGGCATCTCAGGGGAAGGACTGTATTGATTACCTTCATTGATATCGGAACACCTGGCCTCAGGTGGTCTGTATCATTCTCTGGTGTGGGGGCCCTGGACTACATGAGAGTAGAGAAAACTAGGTGAGCATCAAGCACGCGGCCATTCCTTTCTCTGCTCTTGACTGTGGGGGTTATGTGACTGCGTGTTTTGTTTCATCTTCCTGCCTTGAGTCCCCCACAGTGACAGAGCGTCACCCAGATTTGGGTGCTAAAATACACCCCTTCCTGCCGTAAGCTGCGAGTCACTGGGGTATTTTCTCACATCAACAGAAGCAAAACTAAAACACAGGCTTACATCATCATGTCTCAAATGAAAGGGGTGAAGGCACCAGAGGGCCGGCCCTGAGTTTGTCCTCTCTGATCTCCACACCTGTGCAGTCGCCACAAACACACCTGCGCAGTCGCCACAAACACACCTGTGCCTACAGGTGCACGCACAGCTGCTCCACTGTGAGCGGGCCATGTTTTTAACCTTTATTATGAGTTAAGTACTGAGGAGCATACTCGGACACTGTGTGAATATCACGCTTCTCGCCGAGGTTTCTGACCACCAGTCTAAGCAGACAGTTAACTTGATCATCTGCCACCATTCCTACAGTCAATCCCCAGAATCCTATGGGAAGGAATTGCTCCCTTTCTCTTCATGTATGCATCTAGTTACTTACAAGGTAGGTCAATACAGATGTCTGTACAGCGATTAACCTGGGTGTTTTAACTCATTTCAATCTCTCTCTCTTTCTCTCTCTCTGTCTCTCTCTCTCTCTCTCTCTCTCACACACACACACACATGCACAGACACACATACATGCATGCACACTCACAGAATCAGTTTCCACATTTGTCCATTCAACCAGCATTGGATCAAAAATATCACCTAAGATTGGATATGTAGCCTGGGGTTGTGGCTTATTCTTTTAATTCCAAGTCCAATCCAGAAAAATTAATCTGTTTCAAAATTAAAATTTAAAAAAAATGTCAAGAAAAACAGCCTCGGTGGTAGAGCTCCTGCCTAGAATCCCCCAGTAAGAGGCTGGGGGTGTGGCTCAGTGGTAGAGCACCTGCCTAGAATCCCCCAGTGAGGGCCTGGGGTGTGGCTCAGTGGTAGAGCACCTGCCTAGAATCCCCCAGTAAGAGGCTGGGGGTGTGGCTCAGTGATAGAGCACCTGCCTAGAATCCCCCAGTGAGGGGCTGGGGTGTGGCTCAGTGGTAGAGCAGCTGCCTAGAATCCCCCAGTAAGAGGCTGGGGGTGTGGCTCAGTGGTAGAGCATCTGCCTAGAATCCCCCAGTGAGGGGCTGAGGATATAGTTCGTCAGTAGTGCACTTGTATAACATATGTAAGATTCAATTTCCAGATGAAGAAGTGACGTCCATACTGTAGGCTCCGGGCTATACCCTTTACCTCCATTCTCTGACTTTACCCATGCCTTTGCAAAGATCACAGTGGTTAGGTGTCTACTAAAGGGGGATGAAAGGAAAGCATGTATCTCCACGGACACTTGACAGAGTGGAAATCCTCCTCTGCTGCTGAGCTGGTGGGTAGAGAAGAACAAAAGTCCCAAATCTGCTGGACCCATCAGCTTTCCCTTCTGTGCTATTTTCTCATTCACTGGGAGCATTTTCTAGCCCCTGGCAGTATCTATCCTTCTAGACAAGGACCGGTGCTTTTAAAGCTGCTGGAGTGCGCACTTGAGGTTCCATTTGCTGGCGCACAGACAATTCCCTGTGCTCACCGTCCCTTGCAGCACTTCTTTGTGGCTGATGTCACCAAGTGCTGTCGCCCGCCTGGAACGCTTCCCCCGAAAAAAGGCTCCCGTGGAACAGATGTTTCTGTTTAAGGCTGATAGGAACTGTGGGGACATTCCTTTTCCTCTCCATCAGTTTCCAAGCTTGAGACACAGCTGTTTGCCAGTATCACAGGTGAGGTTCTGATGAGGTTTGTGGCTGAGCTGAGCAAGGGAGACAAAGACCTGACCATTCCCAGGACGAAGTTATCAGCCAATCCTGAGATGAAACAAGTGATGATGGGCGATTTTAATACAGTTCGGAGGAAACATGTCTTGTTTCTTCCCATACTGGGATTGGAGTGGAGGGAGTCACTGTGCGTGCATACGTACATGCATGTGTGAGTATGTGTGTGCCTATATGAGTGCATGCATGCATATGTATGTGTGTATGTGTGTAGGTTTGTTTGCACATTCGTGTGTGTGTGTGTGTGTGTGTGTGTGTGTGTGTGTGTGTGTAGAAACCAAAAGTCAATATCCAGTGTTTTCCTCAATCACTCTCCACACTGCTTTCTGAGCAAAATCTTGCTCTAAGCCCAGAACTCACCATTCATCTAGACCAATGGTTCTCAACCACTGGGTCACGACCCCTTTGGAGGTCAAATGAACTTTTCACAGGGGTCACCCAAGACTACCTGCATATCAGACATTTACATTATGGTTCATAACAGCTGCAAAATCACATCTATGAAGTAGCGATGAAAATAATTTTATGGTTGGGGGTCATCACAGCATGTGGAGCTATATGAAAAGGTATCATCATTAGGAAGGTTGAGAAACATTGATCTAAAGTGTCTGGCCAGCAAGAACCAGGGATCCCATCTCAGTCTGCCCAGTGCTGGAATTACACGCATTCACCTTCATGTCTGATTTTGTGTGCTGGGGACCCAAACGCCAAGCAGATCCTCATACTGGCACGACTTCACTCACTAGCCATCTGCCCGGCCTAGGAGTTGACTGTATTAAAAGGCACTGTGTCATGCCATGACCACGCAATGTCTGCCATATTAGAATGCTTGGCCCCAACCTGTAGAGCTATATTGGGAAGTTGTAGAATCACTGGGAGGCAGTGAGTCACTGGGGACGGGCTTTGAGATTTGATGAATTGACCCTACTTCCCGTCCTATCTCTACTTGATCTACCAACATGAAATGCCCACCACCACACCTTCCCACCATGAGGGACGGTACCTTGACACTATGTATTTTGTCCAGTATTTGGTCACAGTGGAAAGGAAGGTATCCTTGGGCTCAGGGGCTAAGAGCAATTGCTGTGAAGACTAGAAAAGAGGGGCTAAGCATCCAACAGTGGTTCACAATCCTCTGTAACTCTAGTCCCAGGGAGTCTACTGCCTTCTTATAGCCCCCAGGGGTACCAGACGTTAATGTGGTACACAGACATCCATACAGACAGAAATTCATATACATAAAATATTTAAAGAAAAAAAAAGTAGCCTAGACTTATAACCAATCGAATTGTTAGCTTAGTGACACTTGTGCTAAGATGTAGAGCAGTGGTTCCCAACCTTCCTAGTGCTGCAACCCTTTAATATGTTTCCTCATGGTGTGGTGACGCCAAACCATATAATTACTCTTGTAGCAACTTCATAACTGTAATTTTGCTAGTGTTATGAATCATCATGCAAACGTATAACATGCAAGATATCTGACATGCAGCCCCCTCCCAAGGGGGTCATGACCCACAGGTTAAGAACTGCTGGTGTAAAGGAACACCTGCTGGTTTTTCCATGTGCTATTTTGGACCCAGAGTTCAGGCCACATAACATGTGCTGAGGCTGTGTTTCTTTCACGTTAGCCATTGAGCAAATTGGGGTATGAAGGCTGGTGCCCATCAACGTGGAGTCATACCAGGAAGTGACCACTCCCACACTTAGGAAGGACAGTCTATTTAACTCCACTAGAGTATTCCATCTGGGGTGCCGTGTGTGTGTGTGTGTGTGTGTGTGTGTGTGTGTGTGTGTGTGTGTGTGTGTTTGTATCTGTCTGTCTGTCTGTGTGGTGTGTGTCTGTGTGTATTCATATCTGTGTATCTTGGTATCTTGTGTATCTATGTGTGTCTCTCCATGTGGGTATGTGTGTGCATATATGTGTATTCATGTGAATCTCGAGGCCAAAGGCCAACCTTGGGTGTTATTCCTCAGGAGCCATCCACTTTATTTATTTGAGTCTCTCACTGAGACCAGAGGTCTGGTGATTGGCTAGCCAACAAGCCCCAGGGATTCTCCTGTCTCCAACTCACCCACTCCCAGCCCTGACATGATAGGCACACTGTACCCTGGGTTTTACATGGGATTCAGAGGTGGAACACCCCTACAGCAACTGTTTTACCAACTGAGCCAGGAACTCCATCTGGGTTTTTCTTATTTTAGGTCTTGTTTGATTTGGCTTGGGTTGGGTTTTTTAAGACACGACCTCCTGTGCCTAAGCTAGCCTGAAATTCACTTTGTAGCCCAGGATGACCTCACACTCTGAATCCCCTGCCTCCACATTCCATATGCTAGGATTATAGGTGTGTGTCACCACTACCAGCTAGAATACTTCTTTTTTTTTAAAGGTGTTTATAAATCACTCTCACCCAACAGAGTCCACGTGGGTTCTACAGCAAGCCTGGTATATTTAATCATTTATGACATTGCTAATTCAGATTCTATTTCACCCAAGTTTCCACAAGGATCATTATGGAAGCAGCAGACAAATATTTAAGTACAAGTTTCTAATGTGATTTCACAGTGGAAAAATTAAAGGCTGAGAAAATTCCTAGCCATTGACTTCAGTGTTTCAACAAACTGGAAAAAAAAAGGATTGCAATTATCCCTTAAATGGAAAGTTCTAGAAACACATCTCTCATTTAATAACAGAAGCCCCATGGGCTGAGAATCAAATCCATATGGGGGGTGGGGGAAGATATTGCTTTAAGTTCACTGTAAAATATAACGGCTTCATGAGAGAATGTCAGCTATGCCAGTACTTCTTGGAGGAGAGAGAATGGGCCAGGGAAATAAAAGCTGCCAAATTTACCCAGTGATTAATATGATCCAGAGCTCTGGCAAATGTTCTCAAATTTCCTTTCCATCGCAATTCAGAGGTTGGTATTATTATGCAAATTTTGTAGATGTAAAAAGTGAGACTCAGAATTTAAATGACCTTCCTAAGATAAAGCAGCTAACCAGACTGGAGAGATGGCTCAGCAGTTAACAGTCCTTACTGCTCTTGCAGAGGACTTGAGTTCAACTCAGAACACCCACGTCCAGCTGCTCACAATCATCTAGAACTCCAGCTCTAAAGAATCTGATGCCCTCTTCTGGTCACTCTAGGCACTACATTCAATGTGCACATACACACAAACACAGAGAGAGAGACCCACATTTTATTATAAAATGAAATGCATTTTTTTCTCATTTCATTTTCTATTAATTTATTTTATTTTTACTTTTTAAAAATGTATCCACTTTACTAGCCATCTCCTTTGACTCCTCCCAATACATCCTCCCTTCACTGTTGCCCTTTACCCAACTCCCCTGGTCCTCAAAAAGGGGGAGCCTTCTTCCTCTACCATCTGACTCCAGCCTATCAAGTCTCATCAGGACTTCCTGCATCCTCTTCCTCTGGTAAGGCCTCCTGCCAGGGGGAAGTGATCAATGACTCTGCAACAGAATCTATGTCAGAAACAGCCCCTGTTCCCCATATTAGGGGACCCACATGGAGACTGAGATGCCTACTGACTACATCTGAGCAGAGGGTCTAGGTCCTCTCTATGCATGGTCCTTGGTTGGTGCATCATGCCCGGTCTCATCTGATCTTGGAAGATAAAATAAAACTTTAAAAAAACACATTAAATAAATCTTTTTAAAAGTAGCTAGTAAATTCTTTTGAGAGTTTCTTAAGTATTCCTTTTCTAGCCTTGCTTATATGTATGATATATTAGGAAAATCACTTGTATGAATAATATAACCAGAAAGGAAACTAATAAAACAGAGCAATAAAATGTATGATGATACAAATGCATAACAATGATGTTTCACAGAGTGCTTTACATTAGACAGACAGTGTAGGGCTTTCATCGCTGCAGGGGCAACAATCAAAGCCACATGCCACAGCAGAGAGAGCCCAGAGCCAGCGCAGCCTGTCACCTCAGCCACTGAGAGGGCCCCTGGGAGCAGCACCGAGGGGGGAGCTGTGACGCCCTGTAGCTCACACAGTAGCCACTCCAGATCACAGTGGCTGCTAAGCCAAGCAGCCCACCACAGTGGAGACAGCTCCTCAAGCGGTGGCAGTCCATCCCTAAGCCACCATCCCCTGTCCCCAAGCAGTAGTGGCCCACTGCCTCCCCCCAGGCCACAGCAATCTACTGTCCCCTCCCCCGGCACTGTGGCCCACTGCCTCCCGTAAGCTGTCCCCCCTCCTAGCCCTTCAGCCCACTGGCTCCCTGCTTTGGTGGCCCACTGCAAACCACTACCCCCACCCCCACCCCGCCAAGAGCTATGTCTAGACCTTGAGCAGCCAGCGACTAAAATGTCAAGTGGCTCACTGCCAGTCCTTCCAGCTTCAGGGCAGTTAGCCCCTCGTCCACCACCACCACCCCATCCCTATAGAAATGGAAGACAAAATGGCAGCTTCAGTGGGAGCTGTCCATGGTGACTATTCCTGCCTCAGCGTGCTGCTATGGGAGGGAGCCCACACCTTTCCTGCCTCAGAATGCCTACAGTGGCCACCATGGGAGCTGTCCATGGTGACTATAACCTTTCCTGATCGGCCTGCTGCCTTCACAGTGGACTCTGTAAATACTGAACACTTTGTAAACTTTATAACTTCTCAAGGAAGAAAAGTGGCCAGACCTCTGCCTGAGGAAGCTCCAGCAACCCAGCTCCTCCCCCACAAGACCTCTGTAACTGCCATCTCCAGCCCCTCAATAGGACTCATCCTAGATTATGATAATTTGAGATGAAAAGCCTGGACAAAAACCCAACAATGCCTGAGCAGAAAAACTGACCAATCCCTGGAGCTTCCCACTAAAACTCACCAAATCCCTGAGCAAGAGAGCTGACCAATCCCTGTATAGGAAAGCCCACCAATCCCTGAGCTCCCCAAACTCAGGACTGTTGATCCCACCAATCCACACTCTGGAAATCCCTGCCCTAGAGAGCTCTACTCCCTAAGAAACCTTGTATAAAGGCTATGTCTGCCCAGTTCCCTGTTGTCTTCTCCCAGGAGCAGAATCTTTTGGGGTATACACTTAGGAACTGAGTCACTATCCTGTAGAAAATTTGTTGCCAACTTCTTGAGGAGACTTAGTTTGATTCTCAGCAGCTGTTCTTATAATCCTGGGATGTATCCTTTCAACACTAATCTAGTGTAAGTTTTGACATTTTAAAAACTTACTTTATTTGTGGTTCCTTAATGCCTCTACCTCCCTTTCAACCCACTGACCCTAGGTCGGAGAGAAAGAAGGTTAGTAGAGACAGAGGATGTAGACCTATTTTAGACTCAGTTACTTGAAACAATTCCACTCTTCATCGACAGGATTCCAGAAGAGCAAAACAGCAGCAGCAACTGCAGAACAAATCAGCAACTGCCTTCCTGAAACAGTCTCTTCAGTGTTTCTCTCTGGGAGCATCCTGAAACCAACCCCCCCCCCCCTCTTTATACCCTCTCAGAGTCCACACAAGGGTGTTTTCCAGCTGGGAAAAACCACACTGCCTAACCAAGTCAGTTTCCAACTGACAAACACCACACACCCTCTCCTGAGGCTGTTACCAGCTGTGGATAAGCTAAGGGCAGTTTCACATCCCACACTTAGGATCTAAACAAAAACGTATTTACATAACATAACCAAAACTTCCACTTCATTCTAGGGATTAATACTTTAATTAATTCTCAAAGATAATCCTACCTGAGGGCTATATGCATCATGTGGCAATATGAATAAATATGAAACCTCAGCCAGTGGGCAGTATATCAGCCCTTCTCTATCGTCTAGCCATAAATGATCCACCCAAGACTTCACCTTCAAGGCCAATGCTGACCACAAGCCATTCTCTTGACCTCTGATCTATGTTGCTCTAGAAGCCAATGTCCTGTTGCTGATCTTCCTGTGGAGATATAAGCAACCATCCATCAACTGTAGTCAGAACACCACTGACAGGACAAAGTCTATTCCACCCAACTTGTGTCACATTCCCTGCCTAGACTATGTAAGTAAGAAAGAGAGCTGAGTCCACGGGTTTGTTGGGCTTACTTACATGAACAGGGGGCTACATACAGGAGCATGGACAAATGAAAGAAAGCTGTATCTCTGAGAAAAACCATCAAAGCAGGGATGATTACTCACAAAAATGCTACATCCCTGAAACTCCATACATGACTTCCAGGCAGTTCTGATGACAAGAGCATCTTCCTAGCCATTATTACTGTTTATAGAATCTTAGTGAGAAGCTTTGAGAAACCCATAAGTTTCCAGAACTTGTTGAGACTTGTAAGTTGCATCTTATTTCTGAGCCTTAAGTTTCCTCCCTCCAGGAAGGAAAGCTTCAGTTTGGAGGAGAGAATTACACAACCCCCTTCAGTCCAAAATGTCTAATCCAGATCCAGTATTAGTGAGACAGCACTGAAGACCAAATGGTGATTCCTCAAGAAGATGTGGGGAAGGGGCTGTGATTCTTGGTGTGAACGGTCACCTTGACAGAGTCTAGAATCATCTGGTAGATGAGCCTCTGGGCATACCCCTGAGGGTTACCTTAGTTGTATGAACTGAGATGGGAAAACCGTCATGGGTGGCACCGTTCCATGGCTGGACTATGCAAGCGAGAAAGAAAGCTGGAAAAGCTGTGTGCATCCACACCCCTCTGTATCCTGGTTATGGATGTGGTGCCACCCATTGCTTCAAGAAACGGCTGCCATGAATTAGTGCTCTGCCATGATGAAGTGAACCCTTGAACCGTGAGCCAAAATGAACCGTTTCTCCCTCAAGTTGCTTTTCTCAGGATACTTTATCTCAGCAACAGAAAAAGAAACTAAGACAACCCCTCACCAGCCCTCGGTGGTAAAGCAGAACGTGTTGATGGCTTGAGGATTCAGAGTGAGCACTAGAGAGGGTCCGACTTGGAAGAGGAAGACTCAGAGTGAGATGAGACGATGAAAGGAAAGAGGAGGAGACACAGCCAGAATGACAGACGCTGTCAGTTGGAACAGACAAATATGCATCAGAATGTTAAGGGGGGGAGGCTTCAAACTCCAAGACACTGGGTCTTTATAGGGAGTCAGTTCCCTGAAGTGAGGTATGTGGGAGAAGTCAACACAGCCTTTGTCAGAGCCAAAAAGGAAAAAAAAAACCACATTCAAGCCTGAACTACACACACACACACACACACACACACACACACACACACACACACACATACACACACATCTGCGCCTCATTCTGACTAAATTGTGTTAGTGACTCTAGGAAAGTTCCAACTCCGGTCACTCTTTGAAATTGAAAATAAAAGGAGTAATATGTTTCTGTCAGGAGAAAAATATACAGGAGCATTTCTCATATTAGATATACAAGCATTTGGGGCATGGATCTTTGCCTTTTGCAGCCCTGAAGAAGCAGGGAAAGGGTGTTGAAATTTAAAAAAGGTTACCCGCATTTATGTGTTATCTCAAAGTGGTAGAAAATGAAAACTCCAAAGTTTCCTCTTCTTTTGGTTTCCAAGGAGACGAGCGGGTTCATATTCCAGGATTCTATTTCTCTCTAAATAAGAGAAGCAGATGCACACCTTCCCAGTGTGATGTAAAGAAATGCAGCTTGCCACTCAGACAAGAAGCTCGTGGCTGTGACCAAACACCTGACAGAAGCAATTTAAAGGAAGATTTGCTTGGCTCATGGTTTCAGAGAATTAAAGAGTAGCGGTAAAGACAGCTTTGTCCATGGCAATGGGAGTGTGTGAGGCAGAGATCTTTCACACCACAGTGAGCCAGGAAGTAGAGGTGGAGGGAGTAACCAGAAGCCCTGCTCAGATCTTGGTTGCCTATTTCTTTTATTTATTTATTTATTTATTTTCTCTCTTAATCACAGCAGCTGGATCGAGAGCTCAGTGGTTAATGGGGTCACTGCTCTTGCAGCGGAGTAGAGCTCAGAATCAGCATCTCACATTAAGTAACTCACAACGCACAACCTCCAGCTTCAGGGGATCTGGCGCCCTCCTCTGGCCTCCAAAGGTACCTGCATCTACCCACACAGACATACACACACATGCATGTAATTCTTGTCAAGCCTTTTTTTTTTTTTTTTTTTTTTTAAGCCACAGGCAGATTTGAGAGATGGTTCATGGGGGAAGTGCATTTCATGAGAGCATAAGGTCCTGAGACCATGCTCCAGAATATATGCTTAAAAAGGTGAGCGTGGTGGTCTATACTCAGAACCAGCCTCAGCACTAAAAGAAGGTATTAGAGAACCCGCAAAACATCCCGTAAGAACTCGCTACCCACTTTCTGCAGACCTCTCCCCTTCACCCTAGTGCCCCTTTGTTCATTTTCTCTCCCTAACAGCCCACAGCCTCTTACTCACTGCTGTAGTCCTCACGGCTGTACACTGCCTATACAGTAAGAGATTAATAAGTATTAACGGAAATAGTGAATGGGGTCTAAGAGAAATGGGTGAGAATGCCTGGCCAGCAAAACATCTCTCCCCTCAGGGGGGATAAGTGTGCTGTGGAGTCTGGAGAGCTGGCTCAGCTGAAAGAGCAGGTGGAGCTCCTTCACAGAGCCCACCTTTAGTTCTCAGCACCCATATCAGATGACCCATACCTGCCTGCGTCTCCAGCTCCAGGGACCTTGATGCCCTCTTCTGGCCTCTACGGGTATCTATGCTCACATGCACATGTGCATGTGTGCACACACACACACACACACACACACACACATGCATGCACACATGCACACACACAGAGATAAGAATGAACTAATTATAAAAATATGCCTTTGGCCAGGTATGGTGATGCACACTTTAATCCCAGCACTCGGGAGGTAGAGGCAGGTGGATCTTTGTGAGTTCAAGGCCAGCCTGGTCTACAAAGCAAGTCCAGGACAACCAAGGCTACACAGAGAAACCCTGTCTGGAAAAAAAATGCCTTTGATGGAGCACACCTTTAATCTCCTGGCATGTGGGAGGCAGAGACAGATGGATCTCTGTGAGTTTGGGGCCAGCCTGGTCTACAAAGTGAATTTTAGGCTAACCTGGGTTACACTGTGATGCCTTGTCTCAAAATAACAACCACAATAGCATGTCAATCATCAAAATACATTACATTCACTATAGAATTGTCCGAATGAAAACTGTTCTTTTACACAAGTGATATACATGAATTTAACAGTGGTCAAGAAGTGTGGCTATGCCTCAGCCCCAGTATTACTCACCTTTTTCTCATTACTATGACCAAAAAGAAAAAATACTGACAAAAATACCCTCTGTAATTTTTATGCTTCTTCCTAAAATGGTTCTGCCTCCCAGAGTCTCAGAATACATCTTTCATAGGACTCAACCTGTCCAGCATCTCGGCTTTTCTCAGACAATCTCATCACTAAAGGCAACTGCATCGATTCAACAGCTTTTATGAAACAGAGTTGAAAATGAGAACATCGGTGTCAGACTGGTCCCCACACGTGATGCCTGAGGAGTCTCTCTTTCCCGAACGAGCAAGAACGTTGCAGAGTTGAGGCGGTGACTAGTGAGACCCACTGTCCTGCTCAAAGCCAGAGTCTTTGGCACCTCTGAGAGGACCCACTGTCTACCAGGCATGACGTGTGCTCAAAAGTACTAATTACTTTTCTGGATGCTGTGACCAAGAATGTGACAAGACACAATTTCAAGAAGAAGAAGGGTGTTTTGGCTTACAGTTTGAGAGTCCAATCCATCACGGTGGGAAGGCTTGGCAACCGCGCAAGTCAGCTGGTCCCATTGTAGCCATGGTCAGGAGGCACAGAGCAAAGTGAAAACTAGAGACAGGCTATGGAATCTTAAGTCTCACCCTTAGTGACCCCCTTTCTCCGGTGAGGGACCACCTCTCAAGACTCCACGACTTGCTCAAAACAGCACTATTTGGCTGGAAAGGTGGTTCCGTTTGTTCTGCTCTGATGAAAGCCTGAATTTGGATGCACAGCACCTGTGTAGAAGGCAGAGGGGTGGGGAGGGAGTGATAGCAGCAGTCTGTGATTCCAGCTCTGGGGGATGGGAATGGAGCTGTCAAGAGATTCCAGCCTGTCAAGAGGCCTACAAGTCCTGGAGAGGGCTAGAGGGACACAGCTTTCGTGAGTCACCACCCATGCCTGATGGAGTAAGCTTCAGAGCAACACAGCTGCCTCTCAGCCAGCCCTGCTCCTGTAAGTAACCCCTCACACACTTCTGTTAGTAACCCAAATCAAGTTTCACCACAGCGGGCTTTGGTCAGAGTGATACTTTGGCCTTGGGATGCCTGTCTCATATGAGTAAGGCATGTGTGTGTGCGTGTGTGCGTGTGTGTGTGTGTGTGTATGTGTGTATTCTCTCCCCAGAAAAAGTCTCACAACATATATGCACGTGCACACACCTGCTCACCACTGCCACCTGCCAAGGACCAAGTATTCAAACATGAGCCCATGGCTTACATTTTACATTCAAACCAAGCCACACCTCTCTCTCTCTCTCTCTCTCTCTCTCTCTCTCTCTCTCTCTCTCTCTCTCTCTCTCTCTCTCTGTTTGGTTGTTGTTGCCCCTCTGGCACATTCCAGCTCCTCTTGTACATTTCAACAAGTTTCTTACAGAAAAATAATGCCACCTTCCCCTTTGCCCATTCCACAGAAGCAACAAAGGGCTTTTGCTTTGGTTTTCTCACTGTTATCTCAACTTCCTCTAAGGAAAAGAATTGTTCCGTCACCAGGTCTTAGCCATGCCAGGCTTCCTACTGAGGCCAGAAAACGAAGCGTTCAGTTCTCTGAGGTCTGCTGTGGACTTGGCCTGAGGATCACAGTCGTCAGTCAAGTGTTCCCTAGGGTTTGAGATCTGTGCTCATAAACATTGCACAACAAATAAGTTCAATGATTCCGCCACAAGGAAAGAAGGAGAGGTTTGTGGGAACAACAGGGGAATGTTCTAGAAGTCAGGTGGCTACAGGTGAGGCAGAAGCATGATGTGGCAAACAAAGGGGGCTGGGTAGAAAAAACCTTCTTTCACTTGCTTATTTATTTATGGTGTGTGTGTGTGTGTGGTGTGTGGTGTGTGTGTGTGTGGTCTGTGTGCATGTGTGTGTGCGTGTGCATATGCGTGTGTGTGTGTGTGGTCTGTGTGTGCGCGCGCGCGTGTGTGTGTATGGTGTGGTGTGTGTGTGCGTGTGTGTGCATGTGCGTGTGTAAAGGGGGGGTAGAAAAGACCTTCTTTCACTTGCTTATTTATTTATGGTGTGTGTGTGTGTGTATGGTGTGGTGTGTGTGTGCGTGCATGTGCGTGTGTGTGTGGTCTGTGTGCGTGTGTGTGTGTGCACGCGTGTGTGTGCATGGGCACGCACATACCACCCATGCTTGTGGGTTTGGGAGACCCAAACTCAGCTCATCGGGCTTAATGACAAGTGCTCTGACTCACTGAGCCATCTCACCGGCTCTTTCTTTCTCTGCTTTGGAGATAAATGTTCATGCTGGGATAGAAGGCACACATCGCAATGCCCGGTTTATGCAGCATTGGGGGACTTGAACCCAGAGATTTGTGCATGCTGGACCAACTGCGCCAACCTCCCCAATTCTAGAATCTGTTTGCTTGCTTCTGATTGTTACTCCTTTGGTGAGAATTCATCTGGGTTTCAGATCTAGAGTTCTGAGCACCCAAGACAAACCCGTTTCCCTCGCTGTCACTCTTCCTTACCCAGAGCAGGACACGGGAGACTTCTCCATCCAAGATGTTCTGAAGGGACTGGAGAGATGGCTCAGCACTTCAGAGAGCCTCCTGCTCTTGCAGAGGACTATGGAAATCAGTCCCCAGCACCCACATCAGGTGACACATGTGACCACTCGTAACTGGAGCTCCAGGGGCTCCCACGCCCCCTTCTCGCTTCTGCAGCCACTCACACGTACGTGGACATATACCACCACCACCACCCCCACAGATACACATGCTTATTTTAATCAATAAAATAAATCTTTTAAAAAATAAATTAAAATGTTTTCTAATCTCCTTGACTAACAAATTTGAGGTGAAAGGAATCTACGTTATTACGTTGAGTGATCAGACTTGGGAACAGCATCTCTTTTGGCGTTCTCTTCTTTCGGTCCATTTTTTTTTTTCCCAAGGCAAAAGCAAGCACGAGATAAATCTCCCGGCCCTTCTCCCAATGCCCACATAACAAATCTCACTTAAGGCGGATTTAAAATGCAGTATTGTGGAGCGGTACCTATTACTTGCGACAGCACGACGCTCTGCCGCACAAGTCTGGTCACCATTATATATAATTTATGGATTCAGCCCAGAGACAAGATACAGAGAAGAGATGAACGCGGACTCCAGCATCTGCGGTAATGAAATCGCTTTCCGGTTTCATGTCCCTCTGAGTTCATGCTCTCGTTTCTATTTCTCCATTTCTTCCCAAATTTGTAACCAAAGTGACGGACGCTCCCATTACAATGTCGTTCCCTCGTCTCTCCCCCAGCCCTCCTCCCCTGCCATCCAGTAAGTGCTGTGGCCTTTTGCTTGGGCCGTGCACTTATTTTCCAATTACCGTGGGTAAACAGGGATGAGCCCGCAATTGAACGAAAGCTCTCAACTCTTTGGGTCAGACCTTCTGCAAATTCTCCACAATCGAAACATAAACATCAAAGCTGTCGTCTATGGAAATGACAAGTGTTGGGAGGGGGAGGGGAATAATAATAATCTGTTCATGCAGAGAGTGACTCCTATGGAGACACCTTCACCCCAGTGTTTTGGACTTGGCGGTCCAAAACAACACATTTCCAGGTCTATCGGAGCGGCGCTGCCATTTGTTTTCTGGGAGAGCGGCTGCCCATCAAATCTCCATTAGCAGGTTGGAAATGTATTTAGGAAACCGACAGGTAGTATTTAGGGGGTTAATGACCGCTGATTTATGAATACTGAGTGGCATTTCGTCAATTGGAGTCTCGGTGATGGCTGGGGCTGCAGCCAGCTCTCCTCGCCATTCAAGCTGGAGTAACCATTCAAAGGCAGCAAAACGGTTCTGATTTATGACCTTCCCCTCCCAGGGTCCACTCGATTTGCTCTCAGTGTGTAAATTCCAAAGCTGCAATTCCCCTGCACCACCACCACCACCACCACCCCAGGAGAGTCCTTTTAAGTCAGCATTATGCATGCACTGAGAACGGAGGGGAATTCTCCCATCTCTTATTTCACTCATTAAGTTTGCTCAGCACATCCTGCGATTAAAATTTCATATAGATTTCTTCTTATGATTGACATTTTGGCCTTGATGAAACAAGTTCAGATTTGGCCTCTCTGAAGATTTAGAGGGAGGTGGGGAGGGGGGCGGGGGTCTGGACAGTGTTGCCATGGAGGTGAGGGGGTACTAATATTCTCATTAGCATCTTGAGCAGGCTAAACTGTGAAGGGCTTGCTCTACCTCCTCCCCCAAAATGAAAGACGCTGGGGACCCAGGCCAAGAACAAGATATGAACCCAATCGGCTTTGAACACCATGCTTCTTTAGTTCAACGCTTTTGAAGGAAGGCGCTCACCGGCTCTCAGAGCAGACAGAAGTCCTTGTAGATCAGAAGTCCTTTGTGTTTCAGCTATTGACCTGGTACCCAGAGGAAACAGGTCTTCCCCCCAACATGGCAGAGACATGGCCATTCAGAAATGTCTTCCTTCTAAATGTTGCATAAGAGCTTTGCCAGGCACCCTCATGATCAGATCCTGGCGTGTGAAGCATTAAAGAAAGGGAGAGCTGGGAGTTGGAGGAGGCTCAGCATGAGGACCTGAGTTAAGCTCCAGGATGTATATAAAAATAAAAGGCCAAGTGTGGTAGAATGTATGTGTATCCCAGTGCTGGGGCAGCAGAGAGAGGGAGGCGGGTCCCTGGGGCTCACTGACGAGACAGCCTAGCCTACATGGCAAGAGCCAGGCCAGTGAGAGACCCTGTCTCAATAAAACAAAGGGACGATGCACCTAGGAACCATAGCTGAGATTATTGCCTGACCTCCACACACACATACACACAAACACACACACACACACATACACACACACACACACACACACACACACACACACACACACACTTTCCTACACACAATACTTCATTGGAGCTTCCTATCCAACTGAACCAACAGCTCTGTGAGGGAGAATCAAATGTTTAAGTTAGCCTCTTTAGCAAACTGCTTTGACACATACAACTAAGGGCACATTGGGGTCAGGAAGCCTCCATTCAAGCCATTCACCCCAAAAGCCATCGTTGGCCTAATGTGCCCAGAAGCATATATTAAGTACTTGGCCAGTGCTTGACATCCTAGAATTATACACAAGGGTGACCACCTAGCTGACTAATATTACCCAAGGGCACATTGGAGCACGCAAAAGGGTCAGTTGGTTCATCCTTGAGTAGCACACTGAATAGCACATAGTGGGTCTAATATGTCCCAAAATGCACAATGAGTAGTTGTCTTACTCTTTTCGAAAACATCCAGTAGCACACAGTAGTTCTAGCAGAGATTTAGGATTGATACGGAGCTAGAAGCACCATTTAGAGGCATTACTCATGAGAATGACTGAAGGGGGAGAGGATGAGAGATCCTGGATATATGTTATCTGCTATTTTCCACGGTATAAAATTTCCAATGAAAACTGGATATGGCCAAGACTAAGTAGGAGGCTCAGCAGTTATGAATATGCACTGCTTTTGCATAGGACACAAGTTCAGATCCCAGCACCCACACTAGATGGTGTACAACCACCCGTAACTCCAGCTCCAATAAATGTGATGCCCTCTTCTGGCATCCTTAGGCACCTACACCCACATGTGCACATACCCATCCACAGACACACATACATATAAGCATAATTTAAAATAAAATATGTCTTTAAAACTAAATATAGCGCAGAGATATATTCATATATATGTTTCAAATTGCCCAGTAAGATGCTGGAAGTGTGGCTCAGTGGTAGAGCTCCTGCCTAGAATCCCCCAGTGAGGGGCTGGGGTGTGGCTCAGCGGTGGAGCCCCTGCCTAGAATCCCCCAGTGAGGGGCTGGGGGCGTGGCTCAGTGGTAGAGCCCTGGATGCCAACCCAGCACTGCTAAATAATAAAAGGGGAAAAGATAAAGACAATGCTGATGGTTGGGTCATGAGGTTTTCCCTGTCTGGATTTCTCTAATGTCTGCCAGACCTTTGAGAACAGAAGAAGGAATAAAGAGAGACTGTAAGAGTGAGAGGAAGGAGAGGGAAGGTGGAGGGAAGGGAAGGAAGGTAGGAAGGAAGAAGGGACATCAACAGAATGTGTTCTCCGATTTGTGTGTGACATTCACTGAAAAGCCATGGTCGTCTCTCCTTTCCACTGCAGGCTGGCCTAGAATGGCTCTCCTAACTTCAGAGCCAAGTTGGAGACAAAACGGCATCTGACGTGCCCATTTTCTCCTGATTGGCCCAGGCCCAATCAAAAGCCTCCTTTGGCAAGCATTCCATCCCACAGTTAGCCAATAGGCTTCGGTTACTGGTGGACAACTGTTGTTTATCATGTAGATTCCAAACGGCAGGCGGAACTGCACCAAGGACATGTGCAGATTTTCAACAGACAAAACCCCACTGGGCAGGCAAGCATGTTGGGGCTCTCTAGAACTGCAGGTGGAGATGCACGGTTGCCCAGAGAGTGAGTTCTGTGCCTGGCACAGGAACCCTGAGCAAAGCGAGGCCCAGGCAAGGAAAGGCAATGCGTTCTCCTGGGGCATCTTGTCTCTGTGTCTGTTGCCTCTTGGGACCTCAGCTCGCCTTCTGCATCACCAAGCAAGAGTGGGCATCACCCTAGTCTGATGGGTTCGTTTTCACCGTTGATTGATTAGAAGAGTGGCAAGCACTCAGAGAAAAGTGGAAGTGACATTTACAGGCACGCATTTCATCTCTCTGAACAGACAGGAGCCCTAAATCTGGGAGCCACTATCTCTGAAAGGGCCTTGATTTCTCTAGGATTCAGGTAGCCCACTCCTAGTGGCTCCTCCTTCTCCTCCTCCTCCTCTTCAATTTTTGGTCTCCGGGTATCCAGTCATCCTTTCCGTTACAGGTATTGGGTTCATGTTTCTGTCCACAGACACAGACTATAGGACACAGGTTTAAAAAAGGTTGTTGGTTGGTTGGGGTAAAAGTGCCATCCTCCAGCCTCCTCTTCATTTTGTGTTGTAACAGGGGAAAGAAACTGCAAGTGAGGGAAAATGACTGCTTTGGAAGAGATGCCAACTACTACTAAAGACAGAAGTGCAGATTTGGGCCCAGGGATTCTGCTCAAACTATGGCACCAGCCAAGGACAATACGTGTAGTAAACTTCAATCTCCTACCCAGATCTAGCCAATGGACAGGACATTCTCCACAGTTGAGAGGGAGAGTGGGGTCTGACTTTCACATGTACTCTGGTGCCCCATATTTCACCACGTCCCCTGGATGAGGAGGCCTGGTGGCACTCAGAGGAAGGATAGCAGGCTACCAAGAAGAGACTTGATACCCTATGAGCATATACAGGGGGAGGAGGTCCCCCTCAGTCACAGTAATAGGGGAGGGGAATAGGGGGAAAATGAGAGGGAGGGAGGAATGGGAGGATACAAGGGATGGGATAATCATTGAGATGTAATGTGAATGAATTAATAAAATTAAATTAAAAAAATAAAGACAGAAGTGCAGAATGAGGCTGCTCCCTTTCCTCCTAGGGGCCCAGGGCCTCAACACCAGAATTGAATAGGGTTGACAAACATGAGGTGTAACACGCCACTCAGCATCCATAATTCATTTCCCTCCCTTGGTCTTTAGAAAGGGAACCTGTGCAATGCGCTTGATCCGGTGATGATGCTAGGAGCATTTGGGAGTAATTGGAACATAAAGCATTGTTGTGAGTCTTTGCCAGGTGGAATACATTAATTCACACTAGACATTGAGGCGAATGGTAGACTGACGGGTCCTTTCAAGGCTACAGAGATGGGCCCCACTGGGCACGAAGAGGGATGGTAGAAGTAAACGGATGGTCTAACATATGGGCACACAGAAATGCTAGGGTTGGGTAGACTGGGCTCTCTGATGGAGAAACCACAGCATCCCCAAAATCTTAGTGTTTATTATTTGTAGTGTTGAACAGAGAGGTGGGCTATTGCATACAGCTGAAGAAGGAATTGAGGTTATTCCAGGTAAATAAGGAGTCAAGGTCTGTGGTATCCTGCTGGATCAAAGAGGCTAGTTTAGCTCATCTCAGAGCAGTAGGAATGGCTCTCTGTAGGGGAGCAGTCTGCAAGAGGAAGAAGACCCTACATTCATACTCAGTCCAGGAAGGGTCTGTCATTTCCCTGAGCCTAGTCTGGGGAAGGCATTGCCGTTTCCCTGTCAGTCTGAGGCTTTGAGGCCCTTGGCATGGGCATGTCAATGTCACCAGCCCACACTGACCCAGAGCTTCCTCTGCTCCCAACAACAGAGCAGAGAAATAATTCCATCCATGTATCTCTTGGTGCACCAGTGGCTTTATTGGGGTTACTTACAAGGGCACAGGTAACCTGAGCATCTTAACCGCGTACACCAGTGTGGGTGATTACTGGAAATCTACCATAATAAAGATCCCTGCACAACATGCAGGCAGCTACACCACTCAAGAGTCTCCCTTTGCCCACCAATTGTTTGTTTCTTGGGTAAATTTGGGGAAGAGCTTGACAAGTTGCATAAGTTTCCTGAGCCTCTGTTCTTGTCCCTTGCTTGGGAGTTTCAGGAGCTTCCCTCATTCCATGAAAGAATGTTTCAATCCACAGAAACATGGGCATGTTAATTAGGAGAGCCAAAATGGGCTTTTGATTGGTGGACTTCAATACTTTGATACCTGGACCTTGGTAGTCAAACTCGGGAGGAAGAAGTGGCCAAAGCAGGGAATGGACCTTGAGGGTCAGCTTTAGGAATGTGATCTAACTTTCAGCAAGGTAGAAGGAATGGGGGAGAAAGGCAAGGCCTACCAGAGCCATGTTGGCCGTGCCTGAGCTGGCTAGAGTCCCCTCAATGTTCCTCTAACCAAAAAGCGGCAAGTCATCCACAAGCTAAAGAAATGGAGTAATGCGTCTCAGTAAACGCAAGCATAGAAAAGGCATGACAGACATGGGATCAGGAGAACATGTCAGTGTGTGTGTGTGTGTGTGTGTGTGTGTGTGTGTGTGTGTGTGTGTGTATTACTCACATATAGGGAGAAGAGACACAGATATAATCCAAATAGCAGAAGTCAATCATCTGACTTCACCACTGTCTGGAAATAATAATAAGTAGGGGGCTTGGGAGATGGCTCAGAGGTGAAGAGCATTGGCTGTTCTTCCAAACGTCCTGAGTTCAATTCCCAGCAACCGCATGGTGGCTCACAACCATCTATAATGTGATCTGGTGCCCTCTTCTGACCTACATGCAGGCAGAATGCTGCATAAGTAATAAATAAATAAATATTTAAATAATAATAATAGCAAATAGGTCCTGGGACATACCTATATGGTTACTATCACAGCCATTTAGCCCCCATCAGAGCTGTCCATAAAGACACCTCAGTAGTGGTTTTAGTCCTCTGAAGATAGCCATTGCTACCTTATTTGATGAACTTTAGGAACAAGCTTGACCCATCAAGCTCTGTGGTACCAAATATGCTATATGCCTTACACAGATGAGATAAAGAGAATAAAATACAATGCTAGGGTAGGAGAGATGGTTCAGGCAGTAAAGAGATTGCTGTGTATGCATAAGGACCTTGGATTAGAAACTTGGCACCCAAAAGCCTGGTGTGCTGATGTGTGTCTGTAATCCTAGCACTGGGGGAGGTGGAGGCAAGAAAATGTTTGGAGCTTGCTAGCCAGATGGTCTTGCCAAAGTAGTGAGCTCCAGATTCATTGAGAGATTCTGTCTCCTAAAATAAAGTGGATACAGATAAAGGGTGGTAGCCAGCATCATCCTCTACTTTCAAATGCATGTGCACAAATATGCACCCACACACATACATGTGAATACACATGAACACAAATACATCACACACAAATGTGTGTGTGTTTGTGTGTGTGTGTGTGTGTGTGTGTGTGTGTGTGTGTGTGTGTGTTTCTCTGAAGTCTGCCCCTGGCCTGAGCTCTTAAAGCATTCTATGAACATTCCCCCAATGGTCTGGATTGTGGGGTACCAAATGCTTGTTAACATTCTAGAATGAAAATGGAGAAGCAAAGAGATAGGCTTTGTGACAGCAGCATCATTGCTGTGTAAGGGGCAATGACAATGTTAGGATGGACCACATGAGTTGTGCCTTGTAGCATAGGCTTGTCTAGCTCAGAGGATGAAGAAGGAAGATTTCAAGCTAAAAGCCTAGCCTGGGCATCTTGGACACATCCTGCCTTAGAATAAAATAAAAACTAAAGAGGGGCTGAGAGTGTAGCTCAGTGCTAGAGCACTTACCTACAATTCAGTAGAAGAAATCTTATCTAGAATCCCCCAGTGAGGAGCTGGTATGTGGCTCAGTGGAAGAGCTCTTCTCTAGAATTCCCCAGTCAGAGGTTGGGAGAGGTTGGGGGTGTGGCTCAGTGGTAGAGCACCTGCCTAGAATCCCCCAGTGAGGGACTGGGATATGGCCCAGTGGTAGAGCACCTGCCTAGAATCCCCCAGTGAGGGGCTGGGGTTGTGGCCCAGTGGTAGTGCATCTGCCTAGAATCCCCCAGTGAGGGGCTGGGGGTGTGGCCCAGTGGTAGAGCACCTGCCTAGAATCCCCCAGTGAGGGGCTGGGGTGTGTCTCAGTGGTAGAGCACCTGCCTTGAATACCCCAATAAGGGCTTGGGGGCATAGTTCAACAGTAAAGCACTTGCCTAGTATGCACAAGGCCCTGGATTCAATTCTCAGAACTGAAGCAACAACAAAAGAAACCAAAGAAAAGACTCCATCCAATATCTTTCCACTCAAATTCACAGCAGCATTATTCACAAGAGCCAAAAGATGGAAGCAACTCAAGTGCCGCATGGATGAATGAATGAATGCATATGCAAGAGGTAGTCCACCCACACACAGGAATAGCATTCACTCATACAAATGAATGAAATTCTGATGTACCATGCAACATGCACAAGACTTGCATGGATGCTCAATGAGACAAGTCAGTCACAAAAGAACTGCCTCCTACTTCTATTTATAGAGCTATCTAGAAAATAAAACCTATACAGAGTGAAAGCCGACATTCCCAGGGGCTGAGGGAGTACAGGAAGCCATTGCCAAGTGGATACCAAGTTTCCGTTTGGGGTGATGAAGAAATTTGGAACTGGGTAACGGTTTTAGTTGTACAACATTATACATGTATTAAATATCCGTGGGTCATATTTTAAAATGGCGTGTTTGACAAATGTTATCTATATTTCACCACAATTTTTAAAAGCCAGGGGGGAAATGGATGACCAGGGATTGATGGGCGGTGGCTGTTTGTTTCTTTTCTCGTTGCTATGGCAAAATTCATGACACAAAGCAACTTATGGAGGGAAGGCTTTATCGTAACTCACAACCTGAGGGTAAATATAGTTTATCATGATGAGGCAGGGGCAGGAACATGAGGTAGTGGCTGCTCACATTGCATCCAGTCGGGAAGCAGAGAAAGATGGATGCTGGCGCACAGCTCACTTTCCCCTTTTCCAATCTAAGAGCCAGCCTAGGGGATGGTGCTGCCTACAGTGGCAGGTCTTTTCATCTCAGTTTTGTCTCTCAGGAGACGCCTCAAAGAAGTGTCT
This sequence comes from Acomys russatus, assembly GCF_903995435.1. Lineage (NCBI taxonomy): Eukaryota > Metazoa > Chordata > Mammalia > Rodentia > Muridae > Acomys > Acomys russatus. The sequence goes on along the minus strand of NC_067155.1, from coordinate 43,028,880 downwards.
GCCTGGACTGGAAATAAAGCTTAGTAGTAAAGAAGACTGGCTGCTCGCCCGGAGATCCTGAGTCCCCACTTAGCGGCTCACGACAGTAGTCTCATGGGAGCCAAATGCTCTCTTGTGGTGCACATACATTCAGATGAAACACCCGTATGCATCAATAAATACATCTTTATTTTGAAGGTGTATCTCTTGGGTGATACTAAGTGCAGCCAAGGTGACAATGGAGACTTACCATCAGTGCTATTGACAATAATAGACTCTAAGCACTGGGTGGTAAGAACAAATGACCAAAACCAGGTATGATGCCCCATGCCTATAATCCCAGAACTGGAAAAGCTAAAGCAAAGCAAGAGGATGGTGCATTGAAGGCCAGCCTACACAGTATGATCCCGCCTCAAAAATATATATATATATATTCATATTCATACACATTATGTTACATGTATGCATTATGCAATATACACATGCATATAAAGACCATGTCTCGACATAGTATGTAGATATACAGATATAATGCACCTTCCTTCAAAATACTGACTTTCTCCCAAAGGGATGGAGAAATGTCTCAGAGTACTTGATGCTCTTCCAGAGGACCTGAGTTTGGTGCGAGCATCCACACTGAGTGGCTTCTTATCATGTTATCTCTAGCTCCTGGAGATCTGATGCCCTCTTCTAGCCTTCTTAGGTGCCCCACACAATTGTACATGCACACACACACACACACACACACACACACAGAGTTAAGAAGGCCTTCTGGAAGGAGGCAGTAACTGGGTGTGCTGTTAAAGGTACTAATTTATGCAAACAGGAGAAGGTAATCCTGAAGCAAGGAGATCCCAGAACAGTCTTCCCTTCTCTGATTCTTGGTAGAATTCAGTGAGATGCTGTCAGGGTTTTAAAATGTCTCCGGTGAGCCTCCTACCTTGTACACTTGGTCTCCAAGTTGTAGAGTAGCTTTGAAGGCTGTGGAACCCTAAGGAAGTGGAGCCTCTCTGGTGGAAGTAGGGTCACCAACAGTGAGTCTCTGAAGGTTATACAGGCTCTGGTTCCAAACCAACTCTTTCTGTTCCTCATCTACCGCCATATGATGAGTCTCTCTATATGCTGCATGCCCCCTGCCAGGAATTATATGCTTTCTCTACCGTGTTGAGGCTAGGTAATGAACTCCAGTCCTGTAGGGGGAAAAAATCAGAATCCACTAATACACACACACACACACACACACACACACACACAAGCTACCCATCCATAAGCATTATTTTAGTGCCCTGACATGAAATTCTTCTCCCTGTCCCTTCCTTCCTTCCTCTCTCCTTCCCTCCCTCCCTCCTTCTCATAGGAAGAACCAGCCACACCCTATAAAGAGTGACTCTTCCACTCTCACCACCCAGTCAAAATCAGGAAGGCACCACTCTGCGCCACTCCTTCCTCTCCTGTGGACACTCCAGCTTCTCTGAGCCGGTAGCCACGTTGATGACTGAATCCCCCCACTGCACTGCTGAGCTTCCCCGCCATTCTAAGAATGCAGTTGCTCACTGCTTTGAAAAATGCCCCTCTTTAGGATCCTAAAGAACATTCTGTGGTCCCCTAATCCTCTGTAATACCCTGTGCACAAGAGGTTTCTGTAAGGGCATATGTGTGTGCCTGTTTTTGTGGGCATGCAAACGCGTGTGTGAATGTGTGCACATGTGCTGGGGAGGCCAGTGCACAACCTCTAGCGTCATTCCTTTGGTGCCATCCACTTTGTTTTGTTTGTTTTGAAGCAAGTTGTCTCATTGGCCCAGAACTTGCTAAGTAAGCTGTACTGCTTGACCAACAAGCCCCCAGGGATCTTCCATACTCTGCCTTCCTAACACAACTGTGCACCACCATGCCTCCTCAGTTGTTTTTTGGGTTTTGTTTGTTTGTTTTACATAGGCCCTGGGGGTTGAACTCAGTTCCTCACACTTGTAAAGCAAATGCTTTACTGACTGAGCTATCTCACCAGCCCCATAAGAGTCCTGTAATCAAATAATTCAGGGAAATGAGGTGTTGACTCTCAGAGTACACCGAAGCTCATTGAAGACACAGAGAAGCCCAGCAATGTTTAACTTTATTTTACCCAGTGTGCTTTGCGAAATTATCTGTCCTGATGCACCTGCTGCATCTGATTAACACTAGTTAATATCTGCCTACACCTGTGCCCTTGTGCTCCTTGGGTAAGAATATGTGGCCGTAATAGATTCACAAGCAAACCCTTGTCCTCCCCCAGAATGTAGGCTCATGGAGGGCAAAGTCTACATTTGCAATTTCTTTCAGCCCATCCCTCCACAACGCCAAGCACACAGCACCTGACAGTACCTCCTGATGGATCCTGTTGCCTTGACAACCAGCTCAGAGTTGCTATTTCAGGACATTCTCTCCATCCTTGGAGCCCCAGGAAAGCAACGAATGCCATAAGGCATTAGTCTGAGTGTGCAGCCTCTTCCGCAAAGTGGCGTTAATAACGTCCCGAGCCTCTCGTCAACCCGGGGCTCCCTGAGACAGGAAGGAGAGAGAGGCTCTGGTGACAGATCACCAAAAGCCAATCTCCTCAGGAGCAGGATGCTAACAGCAACTGCTCAATTCTCTTTTATTTTTCCAGCTAATTTGGTAGGTGGGAAGTGACACGGAATTGTTTATAGCCTCCCTTCTTAGAGGTAATATGACCCCTCAGGTCTCTGTCACGACGCCTCTTTTGTCATTGTCAACAGCTCCTCTGTGCTGAAGAGCTCTTTATGGAGATGCCAAAGCCCAAGGGTGTCCTGTCTGAAGGCCTCTAATTATAAGGAGAGCGCCATTTCCACCTGGTCCCGGAAAGAGTGATGAGGGGTGAGGATTCCTCCCTCCTCAACTAAGTACCAATGGCTGCTTCCTATTCTGGTCCCTGAAATGTCTCCTTTTTGGTCCATAGTGAGCCCAGGAGTCCTGCCAGGGATAAAGAGGTGCCTTCAAAACACCAGCTTGTGTGTGGGCAGGAGAGATGGCTCAGCAGTTAAAAGCTTGTACTGCTCTTTCAAGGGACCTGAATTTGTTCCCCAGCAACTACATAGTGGCTCACAGCCACCTAGAACTCCAGATCCATGGAATCTGACGCCCTCTTCTGGACTCTTCGGGTAGCAGCAGTCACACAGGCATATACCAGCATGCAGATACACATAGTTTTATATAAATAAATAAATAAATAAATAAATAAATAAATAAATAAATAAATAAATGGAGAAAGGCTTGGAGGTTTAGAGTACTTCCTGATGTTCCAGTCCCCAGCTCCCATGTTAGGTATCCCACAACTGCTTCTACCTTCAGCCCCTGCTTGTAACTCCAGCTCCAGGGGAACCTAATGCCTCTAGCCACCACAGGCACCTGTACGCACACGCGCGCGCATTACACACACACACACACAATTTTAAAATAGCAAAAAATAAATGTTTAAATAAGAAATATCTTTTAATGAATGCCAATCTACTTTATTGCCCATAAGTAAGAAAGGTATTGAGGGCCAATTTGAGGCAGGCAAGGATAAGACCTAGTTTAGGAAACTGCGACTTTACTTGGCAGGAGCTATGCTCAAACCTTGCATCTGCTGACACACTCGGTAGCCTGAGACCCTTACCCACATGTGCTATGAGAACATACCTCTTTCAGAGCCATGTACCTGTTGGCAACCTAGGATTGCCCACCCGCATCAAGCCATATTCACACCCCTCTCGGGACAATGAGGTAAGTTTCTCTTCACCCTAACAACCAGGAAACTTAAACAGACTCTGTTTAGTTCTATTCCTCTTAACCAGGTACAGAGGCTGGGGGGGCTGGGCTGATCTAGCCTAGACTGGTTTGGGGGGGGGGTTGCATGTTCAGGAAAGCAAACTGTGTCCTCTAAGTGAACATTTAGAGAGAACATCCTATTTGCCATCCTAAGCCTATTCATAATTAGGCATGCCTGTGATTAAAAGCAGATGCATCATGGGAAAATATGCACACGTGCACAGTGAGCAAAGACTTATGTAAGCCAAGCCTGTCAATCAAAGCACAGACTCAGGCCCTAGGGCAGAACCTGCTCTGGTTATTTTGCTAAATGGCCATGCTGTCAAGTGCTTTCTAAATATTTATGTTTAAATATTTATTTTTAAATATAAACATAAGTATAATATTTATGTTGAAATATAAATATTTATGTTACCCATAGACGTTGGCGGCTCTAGCCTCCATCTGAGCTTCTTTTTGCATCGAGCAGCAGTCACCAGAAAACTACATAACTCATCAGAGTGCTGAGTGTAAAAGATTTGAGTGTCAACCCTAAATGGAAGATCTATATCATCCCCACACACCCACCCTACCAAGGCTCAGGGAACATCATGGAAAAACGTGTGCGAATGAATATAATAAGAACTGGAGGGTGGGGAGGAGAGCTTGGAATTGCTCTCCAGGACATGACATGGCTATTCCAGTCTTCCACACACAGCAATGGTCGTTACCTGTACAGATCGAGTCAGCCAACATGCTGGCATATGTGGGGAGGCGCAATAAGGCCCCGCCCCTTTCTGAGGAGCTATTGGCAATACATAGCTTCTGGAGAAGGCCCCTTGAGCACCCTCACTCGGGTGTCCCACTAAAGTCACCCCATCTTTGTTTTTAATATGCACGAGTGTTTTGCTTGTATGTGTACACCACACTTATGCTGTGCCCACAGAGGCCCAAAGCAGGCATCAGATCCCCTGAGACTGGAGTTAGAGATGGATGTGAGCTGCCTTGTGGTTGCCCCCTCTGGAGGGACAACTGGTTGGCTTCCCCACTGAGTCATCTCCAGTCCTTACTCTGCTACTTTGGCAAATCTGTCTGAGTCTCTCTCAACTCCTTGGAAACACATAACTCAGGCCCCCAACTTGACCACCCATAACAGGTTGGCTAGAAACAGTAGAAGGGTGGTGTCCGGAAATAGATATACAATGTTAGAGACTGACACCTATAACGGCTTGTACTTACATCCTTACACTGTGATGCCACAAGATGCACATGTTCCTGTTAATCGCTGCTCAGGAACAGACTCTCCGAGACATGAAGACTTGCCGTGCTTTTAAATATAACTTGTGTCTCTCCATCAGATGAACCTCATGTCCCAGGGGCTTCCTCAAATTGTAGAAATTGAAGAAGTGGGGCATAGGCAGGCTGGGCAGTGAGCACCTGTAACCCCAGCACTTGGAAGTCTGAGGAAAAAGATTAAGAGTTCAGGATAGCTTCTTGTTTGAGGATAGCCTGGGCTATATAGGACATTTTCTTCCAGCCTGACCTACACAGAGAGATTTTATTTTCAGTGTTATCCTCTAATTTCCCCATGTGTGCCATAGCACTAATGAGACCCACACATATATAGAGAAATTAATTAATTAATTAAACAAGTAAATTAAAAAAGGTAAAATGTTGTTATTGTTAGATTACAGTCCAGACAGAGTTTTTATCTAAGTGCCTTAACTCCTTTGCACACGGACCTCTACACAAGGCTGTTTGGGTTTCTTCATAGCCTGTAGGCTCAGGGCATCCAAAGTACCTTGTGAGCAAGAAGTGAAAACTGAAATTCTCTAAAGACCTGAGCCCAGACACAGATACAGGAGCCCTTCTACATTTCCATTGCTCCATCAGTCACTGTACCCTCTTTTTTTTTTTTTTTTTTTTTTTTTTTGGTTGGTTGGTTGGTTGGTTGAGTTGGGTTGGGTTGGTTTCGCTTTGCTTTGCTTTGCTTTGCTTTTTGTTTTTCGAGTCAGGGTTTCTCTTGTAGCCCTGGATGTCCTGGACTCTTTGTAGACCAGGCTGGCCTCGAACTCACAAAGATCCGCCTGCCTCTGCCTCCTGAGTGCTGGGATAAAAGGCATGCACCACCAGGCCCAGCCTTATTGCACCCCCTTGATACAGGAAAACCTGCCACACTTCCCATCTTTCAGTAAGAAAAGTTTCCAAGAATATGAGGTCACCTTTCATCTATGAATTCCCAACCCGCCAAAGAAGGAAGAGAGGGGGTATCATTCATGAAGAACCCACTATGGAGCATAGCCGACGGTCACTCCAAACATGCCATTTATTTCTCACAACGCCTGTAGATGGTTTGGTTTGGTTTTTTTCCCTCCCTCATCTCAAAATGAAGCTTAGCTCTGATAAGTTAAGGAATCCTGTTCTTCCATGCTACTCCCATCGAATTTTCTGAGACAGAGTCTCTGACAGGGCCCTGAGGTTCACCAAATAAACTAGTCTGGCTGGGTAGCACACCCCCAGGGATTCATCGACCTGCCTCTGCCTCCCTCCCAGCACCGGAGTCACAAGCTCCTGCTACTACACTGGCTTTTTATATGGGTCTCGGGGAGGGGGCTCCAGCTCAGGTCCTCATGCTTGAGCAAGAAGCTCCTTACCAAGTGAGCCGTTTCTTCGACCACCACTTGTGAATCAAAAGCCGAAAACATGGAAGTGAAAACAAAATGTTCCCAAGAATATCTATGAGATTGCATACACAGTTTGAGAGTTAAAGCCATTCACCTAATCTAGTCTTTAAAAAAAAAAAAAACACAAACAAAAACTGTAAACTAAAGTTAAACACGAGGATTCTGTGAATTTTAAGCAAGAAAAAATTGTCAACAAAGACATGAATGAGAAAGATGAAGCATTTGTCCAAGCAGCCTAGAGTCAACTTGAGAAGGAAGTCTCAGTTGAGGAAATGCCCGTATCAAATTGGGCGTGGCTTTGGGCGTGCAGAGTCTTTATCGTTAACTAATGTAGAGAACCCCAGCCCACTGTGAGCAGTGCCATTCCCTAGGCAGATGGTCCCAAGCTATTGTAAGAAAGAGAAGTGAGCTTGAGCCTGTGAGCAAGCCAGGCAGCAACATTCCTCCATGGTTCCTGCCTCGAGTTCCTGCCCTGACTCCTCTCGCGGATGGACTGCGACCCCTAGTGTGTGAGCTGGAAAACCCTTGCCTCTCTTAAGCTGCTTTAGTCACAGTGTTACCACAGCAACAGAAAGAAATGAGAGTAACAGTTATGGTGCAAATGCAAGGTTAAAGGCGAACGTCTGCAATAAGTAAAGAGCTCCTGGGAATTAACAAGAAATTATAAACGCCACAGTGGAAAACAGAGTCAACAATATATGTCAAGAGCAAAGCCACAGGACTGCTCGGTGTCTGAGAAGATGCTCACGCTGGCTGCTAGTCAGAGAGATGCAAATTGAAACTGCCGACACCACTCACACCTGGCATGATTTCCTGGTAAGGGAGAGAGTCCAACATGAGGTGTTTCTGCCTTTGGGAAAAGCAAGCTGGTAGCATTGATCACAAAATTAAAACTGGATCTCCTGTGACCCAAATTTCTACCCTACAAAGTGATGGCATAGAAATGAAACTCGCCATCTGTGAACAGCAGTAGTCACCCTGGAGCAAAAAATCTGGACACAGAATAAATAGCTGAATCAGTAGCCAAATACTTAATGGTCCACCCACACCATGGAGAGAATACACAGCCATTAAAAGGAGAAGGCCGGGCACAGACAGATGGCTCTGTGGGTAAAGACCTGGTGACCTGAGTTCCATCCCTGGGATGCACATGGCAGAAGAAGAAAACCGACTCCTGCAAATTGTCCTCCGACCTCCACAAGCAAGTGTGCATGTACACTCACATGCATGCATGCACGCCCACATGCACACAAAAACAAAGATGTCAGTCTGCCCAGATGGTTGACAATAATGGTGTCTCTCAAGCTTTGTGTCATGATCACCCTCTATAGGTATTCTGAGCACATGTATGTAGCATCCGATAGAACCAACGTCACATCCGGAATGCCACAGGCCATTAACAGTTCAGTGAGGTTTCCTTAGCCTCCCTAGAACCAAAAGAATGCTCTCTTTTGAGCTGGCTCAGTGGGTAAGGCTTCGGTCAAGCAAGCATGAGGCATGAGAGAATAAGAAACAGAGTTCCCAACCCATGTAAATGCCAAGTGGGCATAATGACCCATCTATGATCTCAGTACAGGAAGTGGAAAGGCGGGATCCCCAAGAAACTGGATAATGAGGCTCGCCAAAATGATGAGCTCCAGGTGCAGAGAGAGAATCTGCCTCAATATATAGAGTGGCGAGAGGCATCTGATGTTGACCTCAGGTGTCCACATGGACACACTCACACATACACCCACACACATGCACACCACACACGTACACATAAACCAATAAATACTCTCTCGGGGCTGGAGAGATGGTTCAGTGGTTAAGAGCACTTGCTGTTCTCCCAGAGGACCTCAGTTCTGTTCCCAGCACCCACATCAGACAGCTCGCAGCAGCCTGTAACTCTAGTTTCCTGAGATCTGACACCCTCTTCTGACCACCAAGGGCACCAGCACACATGTGGCATGCACCTACACAGACACGTGCACATACACATAAAAATAATAAACAATTTAAGGGCATAATGCTCCCTATTGGGCACATTGTGTGAAGGCATGTCTCTGTATAGTCAGTTGTTGATTGCTAAACCGGCAGAGAGCTAAGTTCTAGCCGGATCCTGGTATTGTCGTTTCTATGGCCATCGCTGGTCTTATATTTTGTAAATGTTTGCCTGTCCTCATTTACCTATTGGTTGTAATAAAGAGTTGATGACCAAAAGCCAGGCAGGAAGTAGAAGGTGGAACTTATGAGAGAGAGAGAGAGAGAGAGATGCAGGAGAAAGGAGATGCAGGAGATTTGCCAGCAGACACAGAGGTTAATGGGCAGTCCAGAGGAAAGCGTTAGAGCTAGCCACGTGCAGGACATAGTGTCAGGACTAGTCAAGTTAAGTTTGGTAGCTGGCTGGGGGATTGCCCTAGCTAAAATACCTAAGCTTTAAAATCTTTAAAAGCCTCTGTGCCATTACTATTTTTGAAAATTTTTTATACGGTATTCTGCCTGAATGCCAGAAGAGGGCACCAGATCTCATTATAGGTGGTTGTGAGCCACCATGCGGTTGCTGGGAATTGAACTCAGGACCTTTGGAAGAGCAGACAGTGCTCTTAACCTCTGAGCCATCTCTCCAGCCCCCTGTATCATTATTTATATGACTGGTGTGTCTGAAAGTCCTTCTATAGCGTCCTCTCTCCTTCTTTCCTCCCTTCTCTCTTTCTGTCTTTCTCTTTCCTTCTTCAGCTCCTTTTCCTTCTCCCTCCTCCTTCGCCTCTTCTTCCTCAATGCAGTGAAATAAGCAATTTCCCTCTACCTCATGCCACGATGCTCTGTCTCATCACAGACCCAACACAATGGTGTCAAGCAACCATGGACCAAAATCTCCGAAACCTGGGCCAAAGCACGTCTCTCTTCCTTTAAGCAGTATCTTCTCCAGTGTTTTGTCACAGCAGCTGAAAGCCAACTAGCACAGCCTCCAGCTGGCGAACATCTTATGCATCCTAGAAGGTCTAATTTAAATTTTCACTTCATCTATAAAGAGTTCCCGATTAATCACCTCATCCTCCTCTATGCCTCAGTAGTATTTGGGGCACACCCAACTGTAGTGCTTGCCCATCTGATAGAATTTATTCATTTTCTAATGTTCCGTTGTGACCCCTAAAGGGAGAGACTATACCTGATTTGCCTCTTGTTGTCCTTTGGATACCTGGCATCTCCCCAAAAGGCTCACGTGTTAAAGGCTTAGTCCCCAGCTGATGGTTCTGATGAGGGTCATTGGCTCATAAGGGTTTTTCCTTCCTCTGCAGATTAATCCATTAATGAGGCCAAAACCTGAAGGCTGTACTGGGAGGGGAAAGAGTATCATAAGGCAGAGCCTCAGTGAAGGAAGTAGATCATTTTGAAAAGTATCTTATTCCTGACCACTTCCTGTCTCTCCTTTCTACTTCCTGTCTGCCACGAGGTGAGCAGCTCCCACCACACAACTCCTACCGCCATGACGGTTAGCCTCACCTTAGGCTCAAACCAACAGAGCTTGCCAAAGAAGGACTCTCCTTGACATCATGGTCTGAAATGAATCTGTACTTCTTCTGCATGTTTTTCCTCAGACGTTTGTCACTGCGACAGAAAGATTTAAAATATTAAAGCTTTTAATATTAGCGCTATTAAGGGGTCACCTTTGTGACCTCTGGAATCTAATGCTGAGTGACTCGTGAATGGTTGCTAAATGAGGGATTTTAATCTAAAACAAACCCTAAATGCAGAAAGAGAGCACACTGGCAGCAGGGAGCTCCTAGGACAATTATTCTTCCGTCTTGCACAGCTCTTCGATACTAACAAATTGATTTCATAATGAAGATGCCTTTAATGGGGGCAATATGGCAAAAGGTGATTAACTTGGCAACTGAAATCTAGAACTTTACAAGAATTAATGGCAGAGCCAAGTTGTACTTCTCGGCGAGGGTTGCTGGAATACCAACAGGCAGCACATCGGCCATTGAAGAGCTGAGGACGTTGTCCCATAAACAGACGGCATAGATGGGGCCATCTCATCTCTGTAGGGTGAGCAGTCTTAACCAGTGTGGAAGTGCCAATCTACACTGGCAGAGGACACATTGCACTATAAGAAGTGTGTGTGTGTGTGTGTGTGTGTATGAGTGTGTGTGTGTGTTACATATGGGATGTGCATGCATACCCATTTGTGTAAACCAGAGGCCAAACTTATGGCATTCCTCAGGCACTGTCTACCTTAGTTATTTTATTTTGAGGCACGGTCTCTCACTGGCCTGGAACTTGCCAAGACTGAATAGCCAACAAGTCCCGTGAATCCCCCTTCTCCCAGGTCTAGCCTCTAATGTCTGAGTCATCTCTCCAGCCTGTACCATTTTCATTTCGGTTCTGGGACCAGAACTCAGGTCCTCATGCTTGTAGAGCAAGCATTTTGCAAACCAAATTGTCTCTGTGGCCCCATTTCATGTTTGTTTTATGAGCAGAAACTCCCACCGATATTTGTGCTCATGTGCAGCTCGGGAGGGAAGAGAAAGAGCCTGTCAGTTCCGGTTCCTATCGCTGTGATGAAGCATCATGACCAAAGCAAGTTGGGGAGGAAAGGGTTTATTTGGCTTCTGCTTCCACATCACTGTTCATCACCGAAGGAAGCCAGGACAGGAACTCAAGCAGGCCGGGAACCTGGAGGCAGCAGCTGACGCAGAGGCCATGGAGGGGTGCTGCTCACTGCCTTGCTCACCCTGATTCCTTATAGAACCCAGGACTACCAGCCCAGGGATGACACGACCAACAGTGGGTGGGGCCCCTCCCCCAGCAATAACTAAGACAATGCTCTACCGGCTTACCTATGGTGGCATTTTTCTCAATTAGGGTCCCTCCTGTCAGCTGACTCTAGCCTATGTCTAGTTGACATAAAATTAGCCAGCACAGAGCTCCTGTCTCCATGTCAATGAGCAAGATGCAAATACCAAAGAGTTAGTAATAGTAGAATCTTTGTAAATAGTTATTTTCTTTTCATTTATGTAATTGGCATGTCTGAGGGCAGGGGATATAACACGTGAATGTGGTCCCACAGAAGCCAGAGGCAGCAGATGCTCTGATACTATAGTTACAGGCCGTCATGAACCATCAAACATGGATACTGGGAACTGAACTCAGGTCCCCAGCGAGAAAAGTGTGAGCTCTTAAGTGCTGAACCATCTCTCCAGCCCATGAATGGCAGGGTGTTGGAGTCTGGGCATTCATCCACCTTCTTGGAAGCTCTAGAGTCTCACTTGACTACAGGCTTTTCTGCGGATCCTTGCTGACTTAAGAGCCTCGGGGAGGACACGCCTTCCCTGGGATCCCACAGCTTTTCCTCCTCTGTGCATGTAAGGAAGCAATTGGTGAGTGGGTGATCAGTGATAACACACTGCCTGGCAGCAGATGGTATCTATATTTAGAGGCCCTTCAGAGGAAGAATTAGTGCCATTAAGAACACATCATGGGCCAAGAAAATGAGCATGGCAAAGCATTCCAAACAGCTCATAAAATGGAAAAAAAAAAAAAAGGAAAAGGAAAGAGAAACCTGCATTTGTGCCCCCTGAGGTAGCTATAACTAACCCCAAATTCGTACGCTAAAGTGACAGCCCCCAGATTTGGGTATATTGAATATACAAAACTTTAAAGGTCATTAAAGAGGTGATTTAGGTAAAATGAGGTCATATGGGTGGGATCTAGGCCAACCTTACTGGTGTCCTTTAGGGAATTATTATACAAATACACATGGAAAAGGGACAGATGGGACACCGGGAGCAGCCAGCCACCTGGAGGCTGGAAGATAGATAAGTGGACAGAGAGCTGACTTCACAAGTGTGAGACCTGGGTTCAATCCTAGGAACCGGCATTAAAGATAAAAGGCTGAGCACAGTGGCATGCTGGGAAACAGAGAGTTGGCTCCCTAGGGCTCCCTGGGGCTCCCTGGCTGGCCAGCATAATCAATTTGGCCAGTTCCAGGCCAGTAAGAACCCTGTTGAAAGAACAGAGTGAATATCATTCCTGAGTAACAAAAGCTAAGTGTGCTCTAGCCTCTACATCACACGCGGGCACGCGCACCGCTATATACACATGTGGACCTACATACATAAAATATGCACATATGTATACACACAAAAAGAAGACAGCCAACGATAAGCAATGGAAAACGGTCTTCAAGGAAACTAACCAGCCATCATCCTGACATTGGGCTTCCAACCTCCAGAAAAGGTCCATTTCTGTTAGTTTTGTTATAGCAGCAGGAGCAAACTAATACAGCCTACTGTAGCAGGAAGCATAGAAATGAATGCTAGTATTCGGCTCTCTTCTTCTTCTTCTTCTTACTCAGTCCAGGACAGCAGCCTACGGGATGGTGCCACTTCACACTTGAGGAAGGTCTTCCCACCTCAGTTAAGTCAAGCGAGAGACCCTGATGGGCACGCCCAGAGTTTTGATTCTTAGGGGACTCGAGGTCCTATCAAATTAACAGTGGAGATCAACTGCCACAGACCTACCACACATGCATTCACCCATGCGCTGGTTCGCTGCACATCTATGAAGCGCCTCCACTTTCCAGGAGAGGTAGCAAGTTCCTGAAAATGTCATAGCCTAGCAGAGTCTTGCAGAACACAGCAGTGAGAAGACAGTGTTTCCACAGAAAGCAAATCTTTCAACTTCAAAGAATCTTTCCAAAACATTTTTTTTAAAAATCTGTGCTCTGCCAATCTGGAAAGACGGTGCTTCCTTTAATAGCGGAAGGAAGAGGAAATACATCACCCCAGCAGTGGGAATTGTATAGACAAGGGATTAATGATATTTATTCTCTATTATCAACTTAATGGGGTCTAGAACCACTAGGCAACAGCCTTCTAAGACATGCCTGTTAGGAAGGATCTAGGTTAGGTCAGTGGTGGTAACGTGTTGGTTGACTGTCACTGTCAACTTGACACAACCTAGAATCACCCAGGAAGAGGATTATCTAGATCTGGTTGGCCCGTGAGCACATGTGCAGGGGGGTTGGCTTAACTGTTGGTGGCTGTGGTAGGGAGGCCCACCCTGATTATGGGTAGCACTGTTTCATGGGCTGTACCGTGGACCATGAAAGAGTAAAGAAAGCCAGCAGAGCAAAGGAAACAGGCAAACAGGCAGCATGGACACCTCTCTCTCTCTCTCTCTCTCTCTCTCTCTCTCTCTCTCTCTCTCTCTCTCTGTTCTTGCCTGTGGATATGATGCTTTGAGTCCCTGCCTTGACCTCCCCTTGATGAGGAATTATAACTTTAGGATGAAAGGGGAGGAAAAAAATCAAGGTGAGAACTCAAAGCAGCTATAGTCAAAAGCAGGGAAAAACAAATGCACCCATGCTGCCTGTTTGCTCTAAGGCATTACTCATCATCCTCCATTCTTATACAGCCCAGAACCACCGGCCTATGGAATGGTGCTGCCCACAGTGGGCTCAGTCAGTTAACAGTCAAGACAGTCTCTCAATCTGAAAGATCAGTCAATAAAACTCTTCCAGGTGATTTTAGGTCGTGTCAGGTCAACAGTTAAAACTAACCAGAACAACCTCCATGATGGACTGTATCTCCTGAAACCTTGAGCCAAAATAAACCTTCCCCTGTTGCAGAACATTTGATCACACTGTGAGCCTCAAGATTGTGTTGTTTACTGGGAAGACCTCTGTCTAGTTGTGGTGTGGCTCAGCCTTAGCACACACGTTTAATCCAAGAGCCTTTTGCTTCAATATTGTAAACAGGATTAAATAAAGTCAACCATAGGTCAAGAGGAGGAACAAGCAACCAGTTAACTTAAAAAAAAAAACCATAGAGAGTAAGAGGAAGTCAGGAGGATGGATAGAGAGATGCACAGGAAGTAGAAAAGAGGAACACTCAGTTTGAGGGGTTTTTTGAGGCAGCATGGGAAAGGACCTTCCTTTTAGGACATCAGCTGAGGAGGAAGGTCAAGTGGGTTCTTTCTCTGTCTCTCTTGGACAACAGGCCTTCACCCCAGCATCTGGCTCCCAAATCTTTATTGGTAAAATCCAACAATAGAAATTTTCTTAAAAATCAACATCTCTTTCTAAGGCTGCTTCTGTCAGGTGTTTTGGACACAGTAACATATAGTTAGTAATATACACATACATATATACATATGAGCACATATACATATGAGCACATATACATAGGAACACATATACATAGGAACACATACGCACACAGGCATGAGCATGTACACACACATGCATATTCTTGCATTTGCATATACATAAAAACACACAAACACACATTCATGTATAAACAGATGCACACGCCTGCACACAAATGCATATACATACACAACAAACAAACATATGTACATAAAAGCATGCACATATAAAGAAACAAAAATATACACATGCACATAAATGCATATAGATGCACAACATACACATACATGTGCATACAAATGCATATACATCCACAATAGACACATAGGTCTGCAATATAAACACACACAGATACTTGCACACAAATCCATATACTTCCACAATACACAAACACAAGTGTGCACGTATAAACAGACATACAGGCACATGCGCACAAATGCACGTCCATACACCTGTACTCACTCACACAACCTCTATCTTTTCATGGGAAGGCAGGAGGTTGTGTAGTCTATTATTTAGAGCGGATCTGTTGCTTTAAATTGGGGGATTTGGATAAATCACATTTGAAATTGAAAGGCAATGGAAGTAGCCGGGCGCATCCTCTATTTAGGGAAAATAATGCATGTATTTGATTGCTACCATCCCTGTTTAATCCCACTGTGGTTTAAAATAAAAGACCACAAGCTGGGCAACACTAAAATTCTCCAATTTCTGAGCCTTTACTAGGAGGCTGTGAGGCTCATCTGTAGAATTCTTGATTTTCCATTAACATCCAAGCCTTTTCTTTCCTGTCAATGAGTGAAAATCGTGTGCCTGAATAACAGCTGCGTCTCAATCTCTTCCTGCTCATTCATTCAAGAGTCCATTTGGAGAGCAGGCTGGCTAATAAGGTTTAGACTGGCAAGAAATGAAAGCCTGCATTCACAAGACTAGCCAATGCAATGGTTCGTTTGAAAGGTCAACTTACAACCTAGAAAGACTCACCCGAGAAGAGAGCCTTAATTGGGGATCTGCCTAGACCACCATGTTGGCCTCTGGACATGGGGGGGGCCGGTTGTCTTGATTGCTAATTGCTGTAGGCAGACCCAGCCCATTGTAAGTGGCACCATGATTGAGGCAGATGGCCCTAATCTGTATGAGACAGGAGAAGGCTGGGTGAATGCTAGCTAGCAAGAAGCAGCAGGCAGCATGGGTGCGGCCCTTTCTTTCTGCTCGTGACTGTGGATGCAATGTGCCTGGCTGCTTGAGTTCCCGCCACAACTTCTCTGAAAAAATGGACTGTGACCTAGAAGCCAAGCCAACCCTTTTCTGTTTCTATGTAGCTTTTGGTCAGGGAGTTTTATCACAGCAATAAATATGAAGCTAGCACAGCCACGGGTATAAAAGAATTGCGGGAGAGAGGCCTGTCTGCCTGGAAAAGGGCACAGTGGACAGTCTGGGTGTTCAGGAAAGTGCTAGATTCAGGGATCCTGGAGCAGAGACTTGCCTCTTAGTAGGAGGGAGAGGCAAGAAGAAAACATTTTCTCTGTCTCTCTGTTTCTCTGTCTCCCTATCGCTGTCTCTGTGTGTGTGTGTGTGTGTGTGTGTGTGTGAGAGAGAGAGAGAGAGAGAGAGAGAGAGAGAGAGAGAGAGAGGGAGAGAGAGAGAGAGAGAGAGAGAGAGAGAGAGAGAGAGAGAGAGAGAGAGAGACTTAGAAATCTGCCAGCATGAGTGATGAACACTGACAGCAAAGTGTTGGGATCCTTGTTGAAACTCTCAGGCGCCACATGACATTGGAGTGAGGAAGTTGCATTTTTTGGAAATCTGCATTCCTTCTTTGTAAATGGGCTGCTAATGGCACTGACACTCTCCCACAGTTGTTTTGATAGTTAAAGGAGATGATGCATGTAAAATGTTGGGCAGAGAGCCCAGCGTATATAACTGCTCAATAAATCATGGGCAGTGGGCCAGTCAGCTGGCTCAGCAGAAAAAGGTTGCTTGCCACCAAGCTTGAATATCTGAATTTGACACCCTCCTCCAAGGGCACACATAATAGAAGAAAATGAACAATCCCTCTAAGTTATCCTTTGACTTCCACATGTGCCCCGTGGCATAGACATACACTCAGGTACAGATAAATAAATGCCACTCATGAGGAAGACTGATGTAGATACCGTGCTTTGATTAACCTTGGAAAGACCAGGGGATGGGGAGATGGCTCAGTGGCTGAGAGCACTTGCTGCTTTTGTAGAGGACCCATTAGAATCCAAGCACCCATGTCAAGAAGCTCATACAACCTTCTGTAATGCCACTTCCAGGGCATCTAAGCCTTCATTTAGCCTCTGAGGGCACCTTTATACATATGAGGCATGTACACCTGCACACACACACACACACACACACACACACACACACACACACACACACGCACACGCACACACACGATTAAAAAATGAATACATCTAAAAATAATTACAATGAAATAGATTTGGAGAAGCAAATTGGAGTGTCACTCTCATCTCTATTTAAAAAGAGGAGGAGAAAGAACTGGGGGGGGGAGGAGGAGGAGAAGTGGGTAGGATACTAGAGATGGTCATGCTTTTCCTGTTCTAAGTGTTTGAAAATATTTCAAATGAAAAGCGGGCTCGTTGGAGAGGAGGAGGGAGGGCCCCAGTCTCTGGGAAGGGAAGACATCACAGATGGGCCATCAGGAACTTCACAGAGTGTCACATCCATAGGTACCTGCCAGCTCAACCAGGGATGCATCTCCTGTGAAGACCAGATGCTTCTAATTGGCGAGGAATCCCGTAGCTGTTGCCCAAAGGAGAGAACAAATTCTCTGTCACCACATGGTTGGGTTGGTTTTTTTGTTTTGTTTTCTTTCTTTCTTTTTTTCTTTCTTTCTTTCTTTCTTTCTTCCAAATGGGATGTGTTAACTCTTTCAAATAGATACCAGATTCAGCCTCTCAAAAACCATGTCCACCATAAGGGATTCTTAAGAAAGAGGTGGGGTAGGGGGTGGGGGTGGGCAACAGAGAGAAGGTTGAGTTGGTGTTCTAGTTTCTTTTCTGCTGCTTTGATAAAACAGGAGCTAATGGTAACTTAGGGGACGACAGGGCTCATTCGACTTAAAATTCCAAGTCATACTCCAACTTGAAGCAGAACCTATAAAGGAATGTTCATGGGCTTGTGCTTACATGTATTCCTTACACACCCCAGGACCACATGCCTAGGAAATAGTACCACCCACAGTGGGCTGGACCCTCCTGCACCAATTAACAATCAAGACAAATCCCAAAAGACACTCACCCAGACCCGGCTGATCTGGTGACTCTAGGCTGAGTCAAGCTCACAGTTAACACTAACTAGTACATCTCATATGCACAAGGATACCGGTTTAGTTTTATTTAAAGCCACACATGGTGCATGTTTGTAATTCTAGCACTTGAGGGGTAAAGAGGCAGATCCCTGGTGCTTGCTGATTTTTTTTTTTTTTTTTTTTTTTTTTTTTTTTTTTTTTTTTTTGGTGAGTTCCAGGTTCATCGAGAGGCACTGTCTCAAAAAAAAACATGGTGGACAGTATCTGAGGAATGGCATCCAATATCGGCCTCTGGCCTCCCCAGTCAGATATACACACACATTATGCACACTGTATGAAACTTTTCCCAGGGAGATGTGAATATCCACTCACTCCAGATACAGATCCCATGACAAACCAAAGTAATGATTCTACCCAAATCCAACTTGGTAAACCAATACATTTCTCTGACTTACTAACAGAGGCATGGGTGAGGAGCTACTTATAGGAGCAGAGATAACTCAAAGGCAGATACATTACCAAGAGCCCACCCTAGCATGTCTCACAACTCATGAAATCCGCATCCTTGAAGCTACTTGTGTGATTTCAGTTGCTGTGGTCAAATCTTAGCCCCAAGCAGCTGTTTGCTATTTCCACAGCCTTAGGGGGAGGCCCTGTGTGTCTTGTTAGCTTTAGCTTTCTGTGAACTTTGTTTACTTCCTGAGGTTTATGAGCCTTTATCCTCCTTCCAAGAGGGAATGTTTCGATTTGGAGGAAATACAACAACCAAACAAGAATAACTGTAGTAGGGTTAGGATGGGAAATGCTTGTTTCATTCCGATTCTTTGCTCAAGAAACAACCATTGGTCTCATCCTTCCTTGGGGCTCTGAGAAGGGGAAAATCTTTGATAACACTCTCCCACTTAATGTCTAAAAGGCATCTTTTCAGCACTGTGATGGAATGCATGAGACAATCACTTTAGAAGAAGAAGAAGAAGAAGAAGAAGAAGAAGAAGAAGAAGAAGAAGAAGAAGAAGAAGAAGAAGAAGTAGTAGTAGAAGAAGATGATGATGAAGAAAGGTTTGATTGGCTCCTGGCTTCAGGTGTTTACCATGATATGAAATCCATGGTTAAACAAGGGAGCTTGTGTCTCCTGGGCCCTTCTCAGTCCAAATGAGTTAATAACCAAAAGTTAACAATCACTTCTGTTTGCTACAGACACCATTACAGGAAACCACTGTAATGACTAAGGAAACACCATGTTGTCCCAACCTTTATTTTGGGTCTGCTTTGATCAACATGGTTGTCAGTAACTATTTCACATTAGTCATTTCACCACAACTGGCCAAAATGCAGAGAACAACTTATTTGATGCTGCCTAGCCATAATGAAGACATCTACAACATAATTCTGTTCCGACAGCTCAGGTAGTATTTCAGAAGAAAGACTGCAAGATCCAGAAGACCAGAAAATACATGAGACTGTGTCTTCTAAGAGTCACAGGCAAGCTTCAGCCATGACGCTTCAACAATATGGCTGCTTCAACATGATATGAACAAGGACCACAGCAATAGACATGCTAGCTTGGAAAAGGTAAATATCACAGGGGCCCACCCCTAAACAAAGAACTACAGGCAACTAAAAGACGCTGAGAGTAGAAAAAAGGAGTCTTCCTCCAGAAAGGACACCCCCCTCCCCACGCGCCTTTTGTCCCTTATTACTAAGTGGACATCTCTGAAATCATATACATATACAGAACAGACTCAGTAGAATGTATGTATGTGTATATGTATATAAACACACACATACATACACACACACGCACACACACACACACACATACATACACACACACGCACACACACACACAAAGAAGAGGAGTACAGGAATTTGAGGAAATAAAGGGAATGGAAGTAAATGATGTAATTATATATGATTTTTTTTAAAAAGTTTATCCAACATGCATACACATAAGAGAGAAACTTTCACAAATCCCTGAAAAAGAGAAAAGGTGGTTGGGTGGCTCAGTGGCTAAACACTTGCTGAGCATTAAAACTAGAATTCAGATCACCAACATCCAAGTGAATGAAGGGTGGTCATGGCAACTCACCTGTAAGTCCAGACTCAGAAAGCAGAAACAGGGGATCCCCAGAAGAAGCCAGCCAACAAAACTACACATATCTGCCTTTCATTGGAAGATAAGTCACAGTATCAGCCTTGAACCTACACACACACACACACACACACACATGCTTGAAAATGGAAAATCAGAGGATGAAGAGATTTATTTTAGCTCACAGCTATGGAGGTTTCAGTCCATGATCAGTTGGACCCCAGTGCTCCTAAAGCCTGTGGCAAGGCATCATCACGGGAGTATACAGCCCTTAAAGGCATACTCCCAGCCCTGGCTGTCCCGGAACTCACTCTGTAGACAAGGCTGGCCTGGAACTCAGAGATCTGACTGTCTCTGCCTCCCAAGTCCTGGAATTAAAGGCATGAACCACCACTGCCTGGCCATACTTCAAATTCTTAAATGTCCTACCACCTCCCAAAAACATCTGTGATGATTAATCTTGTTGACCTGGTTGGATCTGGAAACAGCTGGAAGGCATGTCTCCAGTAGGGTCTGGAAGAAATTTTCCAAGAAGGATTAACCGAGGGGAAAGGCAGACCCTTTCCAAGAGGGGCTGGGAGCTTTTGGAACCCCAGATAGACATAGTAAAGCCTTGGAAACTCCCATCTTCCCTTTGTAACATTTGCAAATTTCCTTCCAGAGCTCTCTCTGTCTCTTTCAAATTCTACCAGTTTTGAAGACAAGAAGTGGTTTTGTTTGTTTGTTTTTAGTATTTTATTTGTTTATTCATTTATCAGGGCTGGGGCTGAACCCAGGGCCTTGTGCTTGGGAGGTGAGCACTCTCTGTCACTGAAAAAAAAAAAAAACTGTTTTTATTTACTTCTTCACTGAATGTTCCCAGAGCACATGGTAGACCTTTACTTAACAACCAGATCTATATGACTGAATCCCCATCACATTTCCATTTACCTGGCCTCCAATTCCCACACCTCACAGGAACACCATCTGCTCCTGCCTCGTGAAATTGCCTTCCACCTCTCAAAGCCATCGTGTGCGAGGCACATCCATCTCTCCCTACACTTTCTTCTACCTAGACGCATTCCCACAAATGGACAACGGGGAGAAAGCAGAGACTGTCAGGTCCTCAGCCTGTGACTACAGTTCCCTGCCTCTGGGCGCAAATAATACTTTGAGAGAAGATGTCCATGCAAATTTGTTTATGTATCACTTACAGCTGCTTCTGCACTGCTAAGGCAGCACTGAACAGGAGCTACTGGGACCATAGCAACTAAAGGATTTGCTTCAGGGCTCTTTATGGAAAATTGCTGCTAACCCTGTGTTAGAGCAAAAGCACCAACCGGGGATGAGACGGACCTCAGTGTGAACCCTGCTCGGCTCAGCAGAGTGCATGTGCGGACATTAGTAAGACAGGTGTGTGGATAGGTAGACAAATAATGAATGCATGCGTACATATAAGATCGTTATAGATGAGAGATGACTGACGATAATAGAGACGGTAGACAGGTGTTACATAATAGATGATAAACAGAAGTCAGACAGACACTAGATAGGCAGGAGAGAGAGAGAGAGAGAGATGAGATGATAGGCAAATAGGCAGCAAGAGTCCTTCCTTGACCTTACCACTGAAGAGCCAGTTGTCAATGGTGGATGCATATTGGAAGCAAGCAAGTGTATCTTTTATTAGCCAATATTATTTTATAAGCTCATTATTATACATAATAACGGTTTCGTGTTTTCACATATGTGTGTGCTTTATTTTGGTCATATTCCCCACCATCACCTTCTTTTTTTTCCCCCTTATCACCGCCCACCCATCCCTTTCCTTTTCCCAATTGGTCTCCCGTCTATTTTCATGTCCTTTTCTTTTCTGTGGGTGACTCAATCTGTTTCGTTAAAGGAACATGGGTGAAGGTTATTTATAGGTACAATGGGCATCTTACCAGGGCCTACGTGACTAAATAAAATGTCTCTCCCTCCCCCAGTGTGGTGGTTTGAATGAAAATGGCCCCAAAGGTTCATGGGGTGCAGCACGATGAGGAGGTGTGGCCTCGCTGGAGTGGGTGTGGCTTTGTTGGAGGAAGTGGGTGACTGGAGGAAAATGAACAAATGTCTATTTACACCAGCAAGAGACCAAATGAGAGATTATTGTTGTAATGACTATGAAAATAGCTAATAGTGCAGCCGTGCGTGGTGGAGCACGCCTTTAATCGCAGCACTCGGGAGGCAGAGGCAGATGGATTGCTGTGAGTTTGAGGCCAGCCTGGTCCACAAAGGGAGTCTAGGACAGCCAAGGCTACACAGAGAAACCCTGTCTCGAAAAAAAAATGTAAATAATGTTTATTATTAAAAGCCTATAATCATTACAGCGGTTTTATTTAACCCACTATCAAACAATAAAAGACACAGACACTTGGTGGGTTTTTCTTTTTTTAGATATGCCTTATTTTATCTGGGGCTGGGCAGATATTGACCCCTAAGCTACCTCGTTACCACCCAGCCCCACATCCCGTGCTGTTTGCCTTGCTTATGCCTATCTGGGCTACTTCCCATCCCTCAATAGCCCCATAAATACTTGCACGTGCTTTCCATCTGGGCGCGTTCCTCTCCACGCCAGAGTTCATTCCTCCTGGCCCATGTGGTTCTTTGCCTACCCCATGGCAGATCTCTGTCTTTCTCCTCCACCTAGCTCTCCATCTCCCTCCTTCCCCATGATCCTAAAGGCTTACCCGTCAGGCCCATCGTATAAAGACATTCTCTCAATTCGGACTTCCCCCTTCCCAGATAGTGTTCCTGTCAGGTTGACCAAATCCAGCCATGAGACTTCTGAGGGAGTATTTTGCTGCTGCTGTTGTGGTAATGGTGGTGGTGTCTTGCTTTGTTTTGTTTGAGACAGTACCACTATGTCACCCAAATTGAATCAAATTCACGATCTTCCTGCCTCAGCCTCCTTGGTCCTGGGATTATAGGTGTGAGTTACTATGCTTATCGTGTTTGGTTTTGGTGGTGATGGTGGTGGTGGTGGTGGTGGTGGTGGTGGTGGTTGTAGTGGTGCTGTTTATCGTGGTGGTGCTGTTTATCATGGTGGTAGCGGTGGTATCAGTGATAGTGATGGTGTTGTCAGTGGTGGTGGTGATAGTGATCATGGTGGTGACAATGGTAGTGGTGGTGGTGGTGGTAGTGGTGGTGGTGACAGTGGTGTTAGTGGTGTTAGTGGTGGTAGTGGTGGTAGTACTGATAGTGGTGGTTTTTGTGGTTCTGATAGTTGAGGTGGTGGTGGTGGTTGTGGCAATGGTGGTAGTGATGGTTGTGGTGGTGGTGATGGCTGTGGTGGTGGTGGTGGTGGTGATGGTGG
The DNA here is from genome assembly GCF_903995435.1 of Acomys russatus. Classification (NCBI taxonomy): domain Eukaryota; kingdom Metazoa; phylum Chordata; class Mammalia; order Rodentia; family Muridae; genus Acomys; species Acomys russatus. Next base: position 43,005,576 of record NC_067155.1, on the reverse strand, counting down.
TGGTGGTGATGGCTGTGGTGGTGGTGGTGGTGGTGATGGTGGTGGTGGTGGTGGTGGTGGTGGTGGTGGTGATGGCTGTGGTGGTGGTGGTGGTGGTGATGGTGGTGATGGTGGTGGTGGTGGTGATGGTGGTGGTGGTGATGGTGGTGGTGGTGGTGGTGGTGGTGATGGTGGTGATGGTGGTGGTGGTGGTGGTGGTGGTGGTGGTGGTGGTGGTGGTGGTGGTGGTGATGGCTGTGGTGGTGATGGTGGTGGTGGTGGTGGTGATGGTGGTGGTGGTGGTGGTGGTGGTGATGGTGGTGGTGGTGGTGATGGTGGTGGTGGTGATGGTGGTGGTGGTGGTGGTGGTGGTGGTGGTGGTGGTGGTGGTGGTGGTGGTGGTGGTGGTGGTGGTGGTGGTGGTGGTGGTGGTGGTGGTGGTGGTGGTGGTGGTGGTGGTGGTGGTGGTGGTGGTGGTGGTGGTGATGGTGGTGGTGGTGATGGTGGTGGTGGTGGTGGTGGTGGTGGTGGTGGTGATGGCTGTGGTGGTGGTGGTGGTGGTACTATTGCTGTTTCAATACAGGGCTTCATGTAGCCCAGACTAACCTGAAACTTGCTAAGCAGCCACAAACAACCTTAAACTCCTGATCCTCCTGCGTCTACATTCACAGTGCTACGACGACACCCCTGTGGCCTCAAACCTCGCCTGCTTCCCTTCTTAATGGGCATGAGCTTCTTCTTACACAGGAAGTGACGTAAGAGCACTTGATAGACACAGTGGGTAATGATTACACTGAAGCGATCCGCTTCTCCACGACGTGAACCTCTAAACACTCCCCGTCTCGTTATTTTGAAATCCATAATACGTGGTTATGGGCTGCGGGTACCAGAACTGGAGCTGGATGAGAGGAACCGGGTCTAATGCACCAGAGAATGAGTTCACTTTTATTGACTCGGGGTAGAACATAAATCCAGACCTGTGGAAGCAGTAAAGTCAGTGAGTGACAGGAGGGAATTAGCCAAAGCCTTTCAAAGCGGAGTGAGGGAAGCAAGGAAGATCCAAGTAGTGACTAGGATCCAAAACAAAGAGCCAGCTCCAAGTTCACGCCTTTCATCCTCAATCTTACGTGCTTTAATCATTTCCGGCCCGGACACGGTTCTTCCTTGAAGACAAGGGCTCCAAACGAACGTGAGGATAATGAATGAGTAAGACCATTATATTTAATATTCTAATATCATTAATGCAGCCTCAGCCAGAGACCAAAGACTTTCCAAATTCATTACGTCTCGTTCCAACACACACCATGAAATGGGCTTTCTAAATCACAGGGGCACATCCCAACATCGCCTTTATTAAAATAATTCTATTTTATTTCTTGGCTCTGTGCAGCCTAAGCAAGCATTCTAAATATTCAAGACATTAGGGGTTTAGAATGCTAGTGCATGTGTGACTAGCAACCTGCTGCCTGACATCCAGTTACACTGAGAACCGGCTTCAAAGTCTTCTTGTGTTGGGGGACTAAGGAGATGGCTCAGCACTTAAGGGCACTTGATGTTCTTGCAGATGACCTAGGTTCAGGTCTCAGCCTCCATGTGTTGGCTCACAACCATCCATAACTTCAATGAGGGGGATCCAAAGTCCTTTTCTGACCTCGGTGGGCACCAGGCACCCACAAGATGCACATACTTACATGCAGGCAAAACATGCATTCACATAAAATAAAATAAATCTTTTCAACATTTTTTAAAGAATTGTCATGGCTTTGGTCTGCACACTGTGAATTCCTATGAATTCTCTCTCTCTCTCTCTCTCTCTCTCTCTCTCTCTCTCTCTCTCTCTCTCTCTCTCTCTCTCTGTGTGTGTGTGTGTGTGTGTGTGTGTGTGTGTGTGTGTTTCTCTTTGAGGTACATGTGTGTATGCAAGTGTGGGTACATGTGTGGGCTGTGTGTGTTTCTCTTTGAGGTGCATGTGTGTATGCAAGTATGTGTCCCTGTAGAAACCAGAAGTCAGAGGTCAACCCACCTTTAATTTTTAGACAGGGTCTCCCACTGGGATCTGAGGCTTGCCCATTAGGCGAGGCTGGTGAAAGACAAATACCCGGGAATTCTGTCTCCATCTCTCCAGCCACAGGATTACACGTGTGCACCACCAGCCCAGGTTTTTATGTGAATTCAGGGCCTTGAACTCAGGGTCTCAAGCTTTGCCGACTGAGCATCTCCCCAGCCCACCAGCCTAGATGTCCTCCTTGATTTGCATTTTTCATTTTATCTGGATATGATAAAGGGAAAGCAGCTGATAGATTCCTGCTCATTCTACGCTCTCTGCGTTGGATCCTTATGGTCAACAGCAACATTTAGGGAAAACGTTGATAACTTGTTTTTTTAATAGAGTCAGCTTGCTTGCATGACTGATCATCTACAGACACGCACTCTCACCCTTCCTTTTGGACTGGAAAGAAATCAAAGCGTGAATGAAGACTATTATAGCTTCATTCTGTTGCTCTGGCAAAAGGAACTCAGGGGAGGAGAGGGTTTATTTGGCTTAAGATTCCAGCCAATGGCCATCATCGAGGGACATCAGGGCAAGAATTCAAGAAGAACCTGGAGCAGAAATCTTGGAGGAACATGGCTGGCTGGCACATGAGCAGGTTCAGGCTCAGCCCAGGACCACTGGCCTAGGGAATGGTGGCACCCACAGTGGGCTGGGACCTCATACGTCAATTCTCCACAGACATGCTTACAGGTGAATACGAGCTAGACAATTCTTCAATCTACACTTCCTTTTTGTAAGTGACTCAAGGCTTGCAAAGCTTTCCCGTGTACGTTTGCTGAGTTCCAGGAAGCATTCGTGACAGAGGTTTTTCTGGTCCTGGTGTGGTCACACAGCATCTTCAAGGAGGTGAGGCAGAGAGGCACTTGCTGTAATATCCTCCCTGGTGGAGTGCTGCTGGCTGGCAACAAGAAGTAGGCTCGGCCTTAGGCAGCTTTTCTTCTACAGCCCAGGACCTCACTATCGACTGATTGCCTAGACAGTCTGTCCTGAGTATTTATCCCATGAACGTATCATTCCTGACTGCATCATCTAATTCTCAAGCTGCCTTCGATTGGCTAGGAAAGCCGTTTGACTCGCAAAGCTGATTACAAATTATTTTCTGATTACAGATTTATTTTGTTTGTGACAAAAACGCTTCCCGCTAATTGCTAAAATAATCTTGGAGGCACTTGCCTCCGAACACCTCATTTATTAACCCGCTGTAGTTACCTCCCTCATCCGTGTTTTCATCTTTTTATATTTATTTTAAACACCTATTTACAAGATCATTAATCTTCATCAATATCTCTAGGGCCCTTGAGAAACAACTGGTCTGGGCTTAAAGAAAATAAGGAAGCTTTGGGGTGGGGATAGGGGTTGTCAACAGAGGGAAGATAAAACACACACTGATCTAAAGAGGAAAGGGAAATCATGGAAGAGGATAGTTTAAATGGAGGAGGGGAGGGAAGAGTAAAGGAAGAAATGCATCAGACAGGATAACAAACACTAAAGACCTTTGAAGAAGTCAGAGGGCAACACCTCAGGTGCCACCCACCTTTAATTTTTAGACAGGGTCTCCCACTGGGATCTGAGGCTTGCCCATTAGGCGAGGCTGGTGAAAAACAAACACCCGGGAATTCTGTCTCCATCTCTCCAGCCACAGGATTACACATGTGCACCACCAGCCCGGGTTTTTATCTGGATTTGGGGCCTTGAACTCAGGGTCTCAAAGCTTGCAGCAAGTGCTTTGCCAACTGAGCATCTCCCCAGCCCACCAGCCCTGATGTCCTCCTTGGGGACCTACTTCTATAGAAGTTTCCTAAAGTGTGTGTGTGTGTGTGTGTGTGTGTGTGTGTGTGTGTACATATAAAAAGAGTTTAAATTGAATTTCCCTATAAAAGGGGTGACAATGGCTCTACTAGACACCACAGGTGAACATATAAAAAGCCCAGGGTTGGGAATGGGTTACTTCTATTGGACTTGTTGGCCAGTAGAGTTCCATAGGTACCCAACTAGGCTATTACTGACGCTATTGGCTATCCTCCAGCATGCTACAGTAAGACCCTGTTGATGAGGATGGTACTTTATAAATAGGCAAAGTAGCTTATAAGTAGATAAGAATGATGAAGTGACATTAAATATAACACTGGAAGAGCAGGCAATGTTCGAAAAGATTAGACTCAGCATAAACCAAAAGCTATAGCCAGAAAATGCTATTTTAGTTATATTTTAATACAAGGAACTACTCCATAATCTTTTGTTTTGAAAAACTGAATCATATTTAAAATATTACTAAGAATATAATTCTCATTTTAATTGAAAATAGCTTTTTTCATACAATACGTTATAATTATAACTTCCCTTCCTCCCTGTTCCTCCCAATCTCCCCTCCTGTCTGGATCCAAACCCTTTCTGTCTCTCTTTAGAAAACAAATGGGCATCTAAGGAATAATTATAAAATAAAATAAATAATTATATAGGGCAAAACAAACAAACAGAATAAAAAGAGACAAAGGAAAAGCATAAGAAACACATATATATGCAGAAACACACACATACACACACAAAGAAGCCCATGAAAACACAAAAATGGAAGACATAATAGATGCACAAAGGACTTGTAAGGTAGGTAGGCAGATGGGTTGAGGGGTGGATGGATGGATGGACAGACAGATGATAGATGGATAGATAGATAGATAGATAGATAGATAGATAGATAGACAGATAATAGATAAAATGCCCCGACTCAGCATTATGAGACAAAGAACCTCCAAAGATGCTGTTGAGTTCATTTTGTGTTGGCATCTATTCCTGAGCATAGGGACTACCCTTAAGAGTTGTTTGTCCTTCCAGTGAGACTCCCTTGGAGAAAACTAATTTTTCATTTGTAAATGGCTATCAGTTGGAGATATTTTCTGGGTTAATGAAAAAAATGGACCACTTCATGAATTTGAGTATCCCTCTTGCACAGTGGCCATGTTAATCTTCTTTGTATTGTTCCAATTTAATATTTGAGCTGCCAAAGGAATCTCTAACTGGTACATTTACATCATATCCTCCTCCTCCCAAGGTTCAGGAGTCATTGTCATAGAAGAGGGGACAGAAAGACTGTAAGAACCAGAGGTAGAGAATGACTACACTGAAGCAGTGTTCTCTAGACACAAGAAGGTGGTTGTTCATATGAACTCACAGTGATTTGGCACAGCATGCACAAGACCCGTGCAAGCTCATGGCCAACAAAAACTCAACATGGAGTGGGCAGATGGGTATAAAGTTCCACCCCTAACTGAGGAGCTATTGGCAATTGATAGCTCCTAGGAGAGGGAGTTTTCCTTAAGGGTGAGACTCTCACCAGATCAGCCACACTCTAGGGGATGGCCCCATGTCCAAGAGTATTTGGGTGACACATGTTGGACTCAGTGGGTTTTAAAAACAAAGCAAGAGGCCATGAGGTTAAGTAGGTAAGAAAGTGGAAGTAGATCTGGGAGGAGTTGAAGGAGAGTGTAAATATGATCAAAGTACATTGTATGGATTTCTCAAAGAATTAATGAAAAGATTACTTAAAAGACATGGAATGAGTGTGCTGGCCCACACCTTAAATCCCAGCAGTCAGGATGGTGAGGCAGTAAGATCCTAGTTTGGGGCTAACCCTGGCTACATGTGAGATTCTATCTTGAGTGGGGGTGATTCCCAGTTAACAATAGACCCTTCATCTTGCTTACTAAGTCACTGGTCAGGGAATAATAAAATGTTCTCCTAGTTTGAACTACAATGGGAGATGAAAAAAATAATGGAGGTGAATCACTGATGGTCAGTGGAGAAATCCATTCATTTGCCACTGGCCATCAAGAAAATTAATATTGGACATATTTTAAAGGGCAGTAAGAGAGTGTTTAGAAAATATTCAGGAAGTTTCAGCAATATTGATTACTGAGTCGCGTGTGTGTGTGTGTGTGTGTGTGTGTGTGTGTGTGTGTGTGTTGTAGTGTCAGATAGAGCCCAGGGTATTATGCATACTGGGCAAGTGATCTTCCACTGAGCCATGCATACCTAAAATCCTTCACTGGGCTGTTGTAAAAAATCCTCTGCCACGGAGTCACATCCTCAGAACCCCACCTGAAGGATTCTAAGCAGGTTCTCTACCTCTGAACCATACCCCTAGCACCTTATTGGGGGATTCTAGCAAATGCTCTTCTGGTAGCTCATACCCAGAACTCACGAAATAGAAGCGAAAAGATCAGGAGTTCATCCTTGGCTACCTAGTGAATTGGAAGCCAGCCTAGACTACTGGAGACTCTGCCTCAAAAATATCAGGGGAGGAGGTGGGGGCACTGGAGAGATGGCTCTGTAGTTAAAAAGCATTTGATCTTCTAAAAGACACAAGTTTGGTTCCCAGTATCCACTTTGGGTAGCTAACAACCGCCTAGATCTCCAGATTCAGGGGGTACAACATCCTATTCTGGTTTCTTGGGCACCACAAGCATACACACAGAGAGAGAAAGGGGAGATTTAAATTTTTAAGAAAATGACAGGACTTTTATCTCACTCCTATCTCTAGCTCTACTTGGCCAAAGTTCACGTCAAACTGACCTTCATTCATTTTCCACTTGGGATCTAGTTCAAGCTCAGTTCTGTTTGGACTTCCTTCCTGGTGGGCCGCTGTGCTCATCGCAGAGGCCTTTCCTGAATCTGGCAGGGAACTGCCTATAATTACCCTTAATGTACTCCTGGAGCAAAGATACGCACATTAAAAGCCAAAATAGAAGGTTAACTACAAACTGTGTAGTAATGCAATTACCTCCCAATTATCCTTTCCAACACTTAGGGAATGAATAGGAGACAATAAGCCCAATTCTGCAGGAGAGTCTCTGGTTTTTGCCAGTGGAGTGGAGGTTGGGAGGGGAAGAGGATAGAGCATCAATCAATGAATGCTGGTGGTAATGAACGTGGGGTGATGGTGGTACCTCAATGCAATTAGCCCGATGGGTCTCTAATCACCTTTTTTCTAGTTTAGGTTTTGTTTTGTTGCTATTGTTTTTCTTTTTTCTTTTTTTTTTTCTTTCTTTCTTTCTTTCTTTTTTAAATCAGGGTATCAGTTTGTAAACAAGCTGTTCTCAGACTTGTAGCAAATCCTCCTGCCACTGCCTCTTCAGTGATAGGATAATAGATGTGAGCCACTCTGCCCTATGACCATTGGGCTTCATTTACAGTCTTCCATCTGTAACCTGGACTGACATCCAAATGGGTAAAGAGCCTATGGAACAAGCATGGGACACTGAGTTCAACACCCAGAACTCACACACACACACACACACACACACACACACACACACACACACACACACACACAGATACACACACACTTAAAAATATTTAAGAACAAGTTTCTATTGTATTTCATGGTGGAATCTCCTGCCTAGGTCTTGCTCAGGTGCCTCTAAGTGATGCCCAATACCTCCATACTGGGACCTTGGAGACATGGCTCAGTGGATACAATTCTAGGATCCCTTGCTATGTAATACTCAGAAGTGATGGCCATTAAACATGGAACCGGAAAATGGTCAGCCTCATTAAGGGACAGATTCTACAATTGGGAGAGGAGAAACTCATGATCAGGGCCTGCATGAGGAGCAGCGAGGAGCTTAGTCCAAATAGGTCTCAAGTAACACAAAAGAGTGGGGCAGCCAAGCAAGCTCATTCTCACTCCAAATGGAAAGATGCCCAGGCTCCACCGACTGCTTCTCCAAATGTCCTGGGAAACTCCAGCTGCTGCTTATAACAAAGCCAGATATGACCCTAAAACACACACACACACACACACACACACACACACACACACACACACACACACACCATTTACAAGGCTAGTTGCCCCATTTTGCTTGGTGTAATTTATCGCTCAGTACGTATCAACACTTACAGTTGTCAGCCCTGCAGACATTTTCCATTTTAATAGTTCACATGAAGTACCACGTTATTGATCCTACACCACTAAATAAAAAACTCGTTTGTCAGGGGAACAGCTTTTAATGGATACAACCAAACACCTGCTATTAGTTAGAGAATAAAAATAACCATCTCACCACAGGGGCATTTGGACATGGCCTTGCTGTGTGACTTTCCCCTGGGGACAAGTGAAGAACTGTCTATCCCAGATAGGACATACAGACTAAAGGAAATATTCCATCCAAGTTCTACTGGATTAACCAGTGAATTCACTGGGGTTACTCACAAGTGCATTTGAGGGAGTCACTCTAAAGATCACATACTCAAAGGCACCAGTGTCCCCAAAAATAATGGCATCCTAACCGGGGTGATAACCTCACAGAAGCTCATCAAAGGTCACTCTGACCCTCACCTAAATATTCCAACACACACACCACCCCCCAAGACCTGAAGAGCAAGAAATGGCTATAATTCCAGGAAGGATCCTGTAACTTCCCAACTCTCGCTTCTACACTGGGGACTATGATTCTGTTTATTTTGTTGCCATGACTACAGAGCCAAGCATTCTGGAGGTCCTCACAGCAGTTTCTTCTCAAGATGGCAAAGGTCATGTGATGCACAGAGGAAAAAGCCAGACACCCACAAGCCCTGAAATGCTCTGACTTAAGAATTATTGGGCTAAAAAAAAAAAAAAGAATTATTGGGCTTCTTGGAAAACAGGAAGTAACCTCTAGAAACATTGGAAGGTTAAGATTCTCACTGAGAATAAAAAGCAGCACTGTTGTCCAGGCATCTTAGTTAGAGTTACTATTGCTGTGATGAAACACCATGACCAAAGCAAGCTTAGAAGGGAAGGGTTTATTTGGCTTACACTTCTATATTGTAGTTCATCACTGAAGGAAGTCCCGACAGGAACTCAAGTAGGGCAGGAACCTGGAGGCAGGAACTAAAGCAAAAGTCATGGAGGGTGCTGCTTACTGGGCTCGTTTCACATGGCTTGCTCATCCTGCTTTCTTATAGAACCTGGGACTACCAGCCAGGGCTGGAACTACTCACAAAGGGCTGGGCCCTTCTCCATCAATCACCAATTAATAAAATGCTCTATAGGCTTTACCTATAGCCCAATTTTATGTAGGCACTTTCTTAATTGAGGGAATCTCAGATGCCTGTAGCTTGTGTCAAAGGCATATAAAACCATCTAGCACACCAGATATAGGTATGTGTGAGTCATCTTTATTATCTTACATCCTCCTGCCAACCCTGAAATGTATAGATTGTACTCAAGGAAGCAAAGTGCAAAAACCTAAGCTAATGTAGGTGATCCACTTCCTATTCAGAAGACGTCAGGGTGGGCACTTGTTGCTGGTTGAGTTTAGAACTCTGGACCCTTACCGTCCTCTTGATCTCCTATCTTACTCTTCCTAGTAATGTGGCAAAAGCAACTGGAGGGAGGGAGGACTTTCCTTAGCTCCTGGCTCATGATTGTGTATTCTGTCTTGGTGGCAGAAGTCAGGGCAGCGTGAGCTTGAAACAGGTACTCATGACACATCCACCATCAGAACAGAGCAAAGAAAACATGTGCTTGGCTTTGCTCTCTCCATCTATACAGTCAAATGGCCTAGTCAGGGGACCTAAGAAATAAAACTCACGGTCTCGTCTGCCTGGAAAATGGCAGAATACTTGGCCTCCATCTTTGGGCCAGATAAAGACAAAGTCAACTGTTCATTTTATTTCAAAGTCAGAGCACGCCATCAGCAAGACAGGTGTTCTCGGTTGCACAATAAACTGACCTTTAGCCGGACCATCTCGATTCACGGCATCTATCGTAATCCCCAAAACAGTGCAGAGATGGCTGACAGCTCACACTGAGTGGCTTGGTGATGCAGGAGCACTCTGATGAGGGAAATCCTCCCTGAAATGGAAGAAATGTAAGGGGAGGCTGAAGAGATGAGCATCTGTGGCAACCTGGGAGACCACCTAGTGGGAAACATGAATGTCAAGTTTCCACGTGAGGAGGATGCGGAGAAAGCTGTGGTTGACTTGAATTACCATGGTGTAACGGACAGCCCATCCATGCTGAGCTGTCCCCAGTGACTGACTTCAGGGAAGCCCACTGCTGCCAGTACAAACTGGGAGAAGTGCACAAGAGGGGGCCTCTGCAACTTCATGCGCCTGAAGCCCCATCTCAAGAGAGCTGCAATGGGAACTGTACGGGCGCCTGCGCAAGAAGCATAGATCCAGGTCCCGATCCCGGGAGTGGCATTCCAGGTCCTGAGACTGTGGGTATGGGGGCGGTGGTGGAGGTGGTAGAGGATGAAAGCATGACAGGAGGCAGTCGAGAGACAGGGACTAATCTGGGAGATTCTGAGCCAAGCTGTTTTTTTTTTTTACCGCGTGTCTGCTAGACAGTGTTGTTGTTGGTTGACAAGCCAGTTCATAATGGGATTTAAAAACAAAAACAAAAACAGAAAAAAACAAAGATGGGTTTCTGAATAAAATTTGTAGTGATACAGTAAAAGAAAGAAAAGAAAGAAAGAAAGAAAACTCACAAGGCTCAAGAAGCTCCTGAAACTTACATCCCCTCCCCAAGGATGTAAAGCAGTATCAATTGGTAGTAAAAGGAGAGTCTGTTCCGTGAGAATGCCTGTAAGTTATACAAGGAGCTCCAGGGATGCAAGTTTCATGAGATCTCACCCATGTTGAGGTGGTCTTTTGCTGATGGGACTACCTTTAAACCATCCATGTTCCTGTAAATAGCCCCTCACCTATACTTCAGTAAGTAATCTTTAATAAACTCACTGTTTCACCTAAGCTAGACTTGAGTGGGATACTTCCTTTGATGTCTTTGGTGACCAATGCTGTGATATTCTTTCTTGATTCAGACTCAAAGCAAAGGAGCCTAAGAATCATGGACAGAAATCTCCAAAACCACAAACCAAAATAAATCTTTCTAAGTTGCTCTTTTTGACACAGCAATAAAATGTTAACTGAGACAGTGCCTATGTGGGAAAGTATTGGGAGACCATGGGATTTTGAAGAATAACCATCCTGGTTGCCTCTCTAGGATCTTGGAAAGAATAACAATGCCCCCCAAGGCAATTCAAGGAATAAATAAATGAAACTCACTAGGTAACTATATTGCTGACTCCAAAGAGGTAGACCAGATGATTAGTTCAGGCTGATGGGTAAGTAGAGCCTGGGATTATTTGAATGAGACATGTGAGTAACCTTGACATACAGCATACATGGTACACAGACAAGCCTTGGCAAAGGAGGAACTCATCTCATTTTATTAAATCATTTGACATGCAGTTAGAGGCTGTAATGTTCCTCTAACTGTGATATCTGTCACTCTGCTGGTGGCCAGGGTCAATTCAACTGATTGGCTGGCTAAATGAATGTCCTTGTTACCAGAGTTTTAGCATCAAAGCCCAGAGTCTGGTGACCCTAACACCCTGGTCTGTTACTCATTCTCAATAGGTCAATTTTCAAGATAAATAAGAAAAAGCAAAGAAAGGAAAATTAGTCATTGTGGCCACATTTAGAAGGTCCAAGTGATTCCCCAAGTCCATCTTTGAGGTCATGGCATGAGGCGTAAGTTAAAATAGAGGGTAAGAGGCATGTATATCTAAGTAGCCCTGGTCAAGGTGTGGCCTGGTCATCACTGATCCACATATGACAAGCTGTCAGAACTGTGTTGAATCTCTTCCCAGGAGACAAATGCCCTCTCTGACTTTAGATACTCCCTTTTCAAGCTTAATATTCCTGGAGAAAGCTCAAAGCCTTTGTCCATTGTCTCAATAGTCACATAGCTGAAAGGAGAGAAACAAATGTCTCCTTAGAATATTTCCATTCCTGCCAAGATGGTCATAACTTCTCCCTCACCACTACATGCACATTTTCCCCAAAGCTATGTGCTCCATCAAAAAGAACACCCTTCCCCAACAGAAACAACCTTCATAACTTGAGGGTATACAAGCAGCTGTATTATGCCAGACAGAACTGTCAACCAGGATCTCAATGTCCTTCTTCAAATAATAATAATAATAATAATAATATTATTATTATTATTATTATTATTAATAATAATAATAACAACAACAACAACAACAATAATAAAAAGTAGCCAAGCTTTCCAGATCAAGACAGATTCAAATTAAGATTTTTTTGGTGTGTGTGTGTGTGTGTGTGTGTGTGTGTGTGTGTTTTCCCATAGAGATGAGAAGAGGGCATTGGATCCCCTGTAACTGGAGTTTATGGGCAGTTATGAGTCATTGGGAACTGAACTCTGGTCTCTGTAAAAGCAGCAGGCACTTCTAACTACTAAGTTGTCTCTCCAGCTCCATAGCATAATGGGTTTGTTTGGTTTCTTTTTCTGATTATAGGTGGTTTGGCCTGCATGTACATGTACATATGAGTCCAAAGGGGGGCTCAGAACTCCCTAGGACTGGAATCACAGACAGCTGTGAACCACCATGTGGGTGCTGGAAATTAAATCTGGTCCTCTGGAAAAGCGTCCAGTGCTCTTAACCACTGAGCCACCTCTCCAGGCCTCCAGCAAATAAAATTTTAAAACACAATTTGATAAGGTTCATCCTGCCACTAGAGAATGAAGTTCTGCCTCTAGGTGCACTTCGGAGCTCATGACCATGATAAAATGTTCAACCTAAGAGAAATTACTTCAACGCTAAGCACTTAATTACTTAAACACTCTGCATGCATGCCTGGCAGAGAAATATATATGTTTCATTAGAGCCAATATAGGGCTCCAGTCCTTTTTAAAATCTGGTTGCTACCAACAACCAGCAGAGGCTGTAGAAGATAATCAAGATATCCTTGCATTGATTCCAGTGCACACTGCTTGAGTGAGGTTATGTCAACTGAAACAGACAGCTGCAGGGTTGGAAAGATGAGGCTGTGGTTAAAAATGTTTGCTGCAGCCAGGCGCAGTGGCGCACGCCTGTAATCCCAGCACTCGAGGAGGCAGAGGCAGCCAGATCTCTGTAAGTTCATGGCCAGGCTGGTCTGCAAAGTGAGTCCAGGACAGCCAAGGCTACACAGAGAAACCCTGTCTCAAGAACCAGAAAAAAAAAAAAAAAAAAAAAAGAATGTTTACTGCACAGAGTTTAATTCCCAGCATCCACCACCCTGGGTGGCAAATAACTGCCTGTAACTCCAGCTTTAAGGGATCTGGTGACACCTTCTTCCGGCCTCTGCAGTCACCTGCTCACCCATGTGCATACACCACACACATGCATATGCATATAAACACACAAATAAAAACAGAATAAATCTTAACAACGAAACCAGAGGCCACAAAATTGCAGGCATCGCTCCTGATGCAGACCTCTGCTTCACGTCTCGGTGCTTAAGATTTCACGGTTGTTGAGTACATCTAAGAAAGCGGCAAGCTCTAACTTGCAGGTGTTCTTACATTAATAATGATGTAGAGCGCCTACCTGCCCTGTTCTCTTTACACGGAACTGCTGTTGTGACTTGCCGCCGGCTTGGCTGCCTCGGCAAAGTATCCGTGACAGCTCCCTTGTCCGCGCAGAGCCAAATCTGCAGAGAATGTCATTCGACTTGACAAACTGACAAGACAGGGTTGTCAATCTCTGAGACTGGTAAGGAGCTGCTGAGACTGACAGGTGCTGGGTGTCACCATGAATCTGACGGCTAATATGCTTAGCTGCTGACAGCTGAGAATGCTTCCCTCAGATGGTTCAAAGCCTGCGCATTTATCACCTCAACTGGCCTTAGAAGCGTGTAAAGTTGACTGGCACGTGGGTGTATCTCACCTGGGGGATGGCAGGCCTTGCAAAGGCTTTTGAAGAGCCAATCTCCCACCAATAATAAAGTGTCAACACTGTCACCACTAGACATTGCCTCTGGCTCACAGGGGATGCTCCACAGGCCGCCCTGAGTCACAGACATGCAGCACATGAGACCCAAAGAGATCTCTCAACATGCTTTAACCTGGTTCCAGAAAAAAAAAAAAAAATACCCAAGAGTAGAGACCTTGGGGTCGACAGACACAGTTAATATTAATCTTGAGCAGGGATTTCCTCCCAGTTATGTTACGTCAGTAATAAACTTGGTCACCCTGGGCCCAAGACACGCATCAGAATCTTGTAGGAGTTTTTAAGGAACATCCATCAATTCTGCTGTCAGCTTTGGTAATACAAGCTTCTTTCTGTATGAGTGGTAATTACGGTAGAAACTCATAACTGGTCAGATTGCTGAGAATAAGTGGCTGTTGAGTAAGTGCACAGTTCTAAATGAGACATGTAAGGGGTCGGGCTCAGTAGTTAAGAACACTTGCTGTTCTTGCAGAGAACCAGAGTTCAGCCATGTCAGGTAGTATATAATTGTCTGTACAGCTACCAGGGAATCTGATGGCCTCTTCTGGCCTCCTCAGGCACTGGCATGCACATGTGCACATGCACGTGTACACACACACACACACACACACACACACACACACACACACAGAAATAAAAATAAAATTCTTCCTTGTTGTTGCTGTTATTGCTTTGTTTTGTCCTGTTTTTTGAGAGCTTTCTCTGTGTAGCCTTTGTAGACCAAGCTGGCCTCGAACTCACAGCGATCCGCCTGCCTCTGCCTCCCGAGTGCTGGGATTACAGGCGTGTGCCACCACACCTGACAAAATAAAATTCTTTTAAATAGGACATCTTTAAAACTTCTTTCAAGGCTCAGGAACACTGCAGTACATGAAAGGCAGAAGGAATAAGTGCCATAGGAAAAGGAACGGTGGTGTCAAACATTCTCTGTCCTCTGTATGTAACATGGCCACTGCGCTCTTCCATGCTCATTCATGAAGACTCCCTGCACAAGACCCATGCCTGATTTGGCCTGCCCCGACTCCATCATGGAAGGATGGAGGGACTCACAAGTTTTCCTTCCCTCCTGAGTGCTGTGTGACTTTTTCTGGGGCAGGGATGTCAACAAGTACCCATGCCCTCACAATGGAACACCAGCAACAGAACAATGGAACAGTCCCACCAATGTCAAACATGGAAAACCAGTGAGTTTACTGAGCTTACACACAGATGACAGGTGAGAGGTAACAGGGATGACTCAAAGGCAGCTACATCACCAAAGGACCCACTCAGTGTGGGTTAAAACCTATGAAAGCTGCATCCGTGAGCTCACAGTCTCCTCTCCCCGGAAATTGTTTACCACTTGTATAACTTCCTGAATCTTGTAAGCTTCAGAATCTTCCTGAGACTTATGAATTGGGTTCACATTCTGAATCTTAATGCATCTTCCCCACACACACTCCCCACCCCCAGTGTAATCTGGAGAAAATAACTACATGACACCGAGTATCACCCTTAGGAAGCTACCTCTGCTAAGGAAGGAGTTTGCCCAAAAGTAAGAACTAGCTTGAGCTTTTTGTTTGTTTTTTCATTTGTGAAGCAGGCTCAGACACCAGCCAAGAAGTGTCACATCAATGGAAGTACATAAAACTGAAGAGCTACATGATCTCCCTTGCCTTGTTAAAAAGGACACTGGAGCAAGTCAATTTTATTGCAGTAAATCTCATCACGAACAAATGGCTGTCATATATCTACATGACAAATCCAGCAATTAGCAACTTTTTCCTACCGTTTATTGGGCCAAAGAGAAAGACATAATTCAGAGCTGATCTGTGAGCTGTTGTGCAAGAAGGAAGGACTGGGATCTTTTTCCAAATGGAACAGATTTGCAAAAGAAATTGGAACTTTAGGATTCGATATGCAACTCGGTTGGTAGGGTGCTTACCCAGGGTATGTGAAGCCTGTGCTTTGATCCCCAACACTGCATAAGTGGGGTGTGGTGCTACATACCTATAGCCTCAGCACTTGAGAGGCAGAGGCAGTTCAAGGTCATCCTGTCTACAGAAAGAGAGGGGAGGAGAGAGGAAAGAAGAGAAAGAGGAGCGACAAGAGACGAGAGAGAAAGAAGAGAGAGAGAGAGAGAGAGAGAGAGAGAGAGAGAACATAAGCCAGAAAGCAAGCATGGTGGCACACATCTGTAATCCCAGAACTTGGGAGGCAGAAGTAGGAGGCTCAGGAGTTTGAAGTCAACCTCATTAGGAACATAAAACAGATACACTCCAAGTAGCTTTTTTCAGTGTCCTATGATTGACTGCTTTCCCAGGAAAACACGTCTTCTGTGTATCTATGTTCATCAGCCTTACGTGGCTGTGACAAAAGACATCAGGAAACTAACTTAAAAGAGGAAAGGTTTAGCTGTGCATATTGTCTCACACTTATAATTTCTGCATTTGGAATATGAGGCAGGAGGATAGCCATGAGTTTGAGACTAACCTGAGCTACATAGAGAGTTTCAAGCAACCATGGACTATACTGAGTAAGACAAGCAAACAAAAGAAGAAAAGAAGCAACAGTGTGGTTTTTCTCATGGTTTCAAGCCATAGTCACTCGGCTCCAGTGTTGCAAGGCAGACATCACAGAGGAAACATGTAGAATAAAGCCACTTACCTCACTGCGACCAGGAAGCAGAAAGAGAGAGAAGGAAGTGGCTGGGCATCTCACGATGTACTTCCCCTAACTAGGCTCCAACCTTCGAAAGTTTCCATCTGCCTATTAAGCTATCGATCCCAGCGCTGCAGAGATGACCCCATTCTTGCTCCTGTTGTAAGAGAGTGTTCAGTTCCCAGCACCCACATCTGGAGGGTCACGACTCCCATATCCAACACCTTCTTCAGGTCTCCAAGGTTACCCACATCCACATATAAATAAAATGTCACACAGAGACACACATATAAATAAAATTAAATCTACACTTTAAAAGCTGAGTCTTACCAGATGTGGGTGCACCAGAGGCAGAAGAATCTCCCTGAGTTTGAGGGCAGCCTGGCCTACAATAGCAAGTTCCAGGACAGCCTGGGCTACAAAGAGAGAACCTATCTCAAAAACAAACAAACAAAACAAAACAAAACTGCTGTGGTTAATTTAAACAGTATGGCCTGATAAATGCTTATTCTTAGGCTATAATTATTACAGCGGTATTTTCTAACCCACTGTCAATCAATAAAATCACAGACACCTGTCCTATTTCTAGAATAAGCCTTTTGCCTGGGGCATGGCAGATACTAACCATCTAAACTAACATTACCTCCTAGCCCCATCTCAGGTACCACCCATCCATGATCCCAAATCCTTGCTAATGTTTTTCATCTGGGCCAAATCCTCCATCCATGTTCACCATGCGCTTCTTTCTCCACCTAACCCATAGCAGAGGCCTCCTTCCTTCTTCTCAGATACCTGACTGTTGTCCTTCCCAAGATCCTTCACTCGCCAAGCCCACAAACCTTTGCCACGCCTACCTTCTTTGGGTCCTGCTCAGGTATCAGCCTTTTATTGGTCAAACAGAGAGGAAGGTTATGCAACAATATTTGGGGTACATGAGAACGTAGTATCAGTAATTAGCATCAATAATTAGTATCTAAATACATCAGACCAATCTTCAACAGGAAACAAAACAAACAAAAACAAAATCCAAAATCACCTGAGTCCGTCAATGGATTAATCACCGAAAGGGTTAGATTCCTCCTGACCCAGCCTCCTAAAGGCAAAGCCTGTGGACACTGCTGTACCAGAGACTGTGTCATCATAGCAGTGGTTAATCTTGATTGTCAATGTGAGTGGATCTGGAGATACACCATGGGGTGTGAGTGTGAAGCCGCTGGCCACATTGCATGAGCAGTCAGGAAGCAGAGAGAGATGGAGGCTGGGACACACATCACTTCTTCCCTTTTTTCTCACTTCATTCAAGCCAACACCCCAATTCGCACCATGGTACTTACTTGCCACACTCAGAATGGGACTCCATTTCCCAGTTAATGGGCTCTGGAAACTCCCTCACGGGCACGCCTGGGAGTGTGTCTCCTAGGTAATTCCAAATCTAGTCAAGTCAACCTCCAGCCTCCATGCATACACTGATGTTCACATCACCTACATACAAATATGCATACACAGAGAAACACATATGCACACGTACACCCAGAGGTGAAAGTAAAGCTCCATAAAGCTAGTTTTGAATGCTGAAAGAAGGCATAGAGGCACAGGTAACATCAAAGCTGGCAGAGAGAAGAACAGATGGAATCTAACAATGGTATCAGAGTTACTATCCACATTGGAGACATGAAGAAACAGACATTAAGTGAGGGGAGGAGAGCTGGGGGTGGGATGGTGGATTAAGCAAACACAATAAAATTGAGGGAGACAGAGAAGCACAGAGACAGGAATTTAATGACCGGTGTGAGGGCTGGCAACCCGTTGTCTCATCTCTAGGCTAGTAAGACCCCCTAAAGGAGAAGCCAGAGTGAGTGGAGAGAAAGTGAAAATCAATGACTGAGCAAGACACAATTTTCTAGGGCTTTAAAAAAAAAAGCACACAAAAAGGACTTGCCAGTTTAAGAAAAGTTATAAAAGAAGACAAACTAGATGGATCTTAGTGATATTTTCCAACACCAAGGCTGGTATTGTTTAACCATCTAAACAAAGATTAAAGTGAAATCACAGGGGCTGGGGACACGGCTCAGTTGGTAAGTTGCAACCATGAGGACCTGAGTTCAGGCCCTGGAACCCATGTTCAAAGCCTGTCATGGTGCTGTAAATTTACAATCCCAGTACTGGAAACAAAACAGGAGGAGGCCTGGGGCTCTCTGGTTAGCCAGCTTAGCCCACTCAGTGAGTTCCAGGTCAGTGAGAAATCCTGCTTCAAACAAACATGGTGGATCAAGCCTGTGCTGGCTAGTTTTATGACAACTTGACACAAGCTAGAGTCATCTGAGGGGGAAAAAACTCAAGAAAATGCCTCCATAAGATCCAGCTGTTAAGCATTTTAATTAGTGATTGAAGGTGGTGCCATCCCTATGCTTGTGATCCAGGGATCTATTTTTAAAAAAAAAGAAAAAAGAAAGCAGGTTGAGCAAACCATGAGTAACAAGCCAGTAAGCAGCACCCCTCCATGGCCTCCACATCAGCCCCTGCCTCCAGGTTCCTGCCCTGCTTGAGTTCCTGTCCTGACTTCCTTTGATGATGAGCAGCAGCCATGTGGAAGTGTAAGCCAAATAAACCCTTTCCTCCCCAAGTTGTTTTGGTCATGGTGTTTCCTCACAGAAATAGTGACCTTGACTAAGACAGAGCCAGAGGAATGACACTTGAGGTTATCTTCTGACCTACTCACATATCCACTCACCGTACATGCATGACCACACACACACACACACACACACACACACACACACCAATACACATACCAAAAAGACTGAAGATCATCAAGCTTGTAAAATAAAGCATTGACACTGTTTCCCAGAAACTGCCTAGAGATTTGACATAAAGGTAGACTTAGCCACATTTAGTAATAAGTCATATGAACAAAAAAAATCACAAAAGATTGATGATATATTCTATTTATTTTTTAATATATTTTATTAATTGATATATTCTATTTAAATGCCCATATTAATAAAAAAAATTTGTGCTCTATAATATTCCCAAAGCTTCACTAACATTATCTACAAAAGTTGAACACAGGCTTAAAACATGGACCAGGCTGAGCATGATAATGCACATCTTTAATGCCCGCACTTGGGCAGCAGAGGCAAGTGGATCTCTATGAGTTCAAAGCCAGCCTGGTCTACAGAATGAGTTCTAGGCCAGTCAAGGGTACATAGTGAGTCCCTGTCTCAAGAAGGAAAAACAAAACAAGCGGACCAGCCAAATGACTCCGTGAGTAAAGGCACTTACTTGCCTCAAAGCCTGATGACCTGAGTTTGATCCCTCAGTTACACATGATGAAAAGAAAGAACAACTTCCCTACAAGTTGTCCTTAGTTTCCACATGCATGCCATAGTATGCACGCACATGCGTATACACACACACAAGCATACACAAACACTCATACACACATATACACTCAAACATACTCACACACACTAAGTAAATAAATAAGTAACTTTTAAAAGACTTAAAACACATGACTTCCTTACATGGGTCTTCTGAATATCGACAGCCCTTATCATACAACGCTAAATAACCATATTTGTTCATATCACCAGCGATCACAGCAGAAAGGCTCTTCTGGATTGGGAAGCCATCCAGCCCACGGTGGCAGATCCATTTCTCAAAACTGCATTATTCAGCGAGGTGCCTCCATTTCATCATTGATAACAAGTCCTGCGTGGTATTGTGTTTTAAGCCGACAGGCTCACTTTATTTGCTCCAAAGAAAATGTGTGCTACGTCTTGTCCACCGATTGTGCTTTCAATTAAAACTGTGCTCAAAAAAAAAAAAAATATATCCAGTTCAGCTCACAACTTGAATAGCCACATGTTCCACTTTGCAAAGCACCCACTGAAAATCAATGTATTTGATCACTCAGGATGAAAGGGAAATGTATACACATGGGCGTGTGTATGTGTGTGTGTACATGTGCATCCACATGTGTGCGTTTACACGCTTAAGTGTGCAAGTAGGAGCCAGCAGGCTTATTCCCAAAGCTTCTTGCTCAAAATTAATATGCAGCATAAAAATATCCTGCCCTCAGGACTGGGGAGATAGCATGGCAGTAAATGTACTTGCTGTGCGACCATGAGGACCTGTTTGACACCCAGGACCCATGTTAAAAAAAAAATCCCATGATAATAGTGCATCTCTGTAACCTCAGCACTGAGGAAGGAGAGACAGAAAGGGTCCCTGGGGCTTGCTACCCAGCCAGCCTAGGCTACTTGGAGTCCTCCAGACCAATAAAGGACCCTGTCTCAAAAAATGAAGGTGAAAGGCTGGGAAGGTGGCTCAGCCATTGTGAGCATATGCTGTGCTTGCCACAACAGACCCAGGTTTGGTTTCCAGGACTCACATCGAATGGCCCACAACTGCCTGTGTAACTCCAGCTCCGAGGGATCTGATAACCAATTCTGGCCTTGGCGGACACCTGCATTGCACTTACGTACACAAACCCACATACATGCACACATAACTTTAAATAAATAAATAAATAAAATCTTTGAGGAAAGAAAAAAGATGGGACAGTTTATAAGACAGACTTGAGGTTCTCCGCGGACACACACACACATGCACTCATAAGCACACAAACACGCTCACACCCATGTGTGTGTGTGTGTGTGCGCACATGCAAATAGTCCACCCTCACAGCTGACAGCGTGTGATTTGGGGGTGAAGCCATCCAAGCCAGAAAGAAGCTTAAAGATTTCACCTGACTACACTTGAAGCCATCAGATCATTTCAAGGTGTGTTCAGGCTCCCCGGGATGCAGACAGATATCCTATTTGCCTGCACAAAAGCCTTACAGAGAGATTCATCCCTGGTACAACAGGTGGCTTGATCTGTCTGTCATGGTGAAGTGGCTGTACTGCTTGGCAGCACAATGAAGACCTCAGCATCTCCAGGGATGCTGGCATCTGAAAAGAGGAGGCTAAGGGTGGCTCTGTACGACACTGATTATAGGCTCAGCACTGGGATGCTCACATGTGGGCAGCTGCTCCCAGGCATCGCCGCCACACCCCAGCTTACATCCACCGGTCACATCTGCATTCTGTACAACCTCAAGGCCGGCCTTCGGAATTACTCCCAAGAGGGCCAGAGAGATGCCTCCATGGGTAAAGGCGCTTGCTGCCAAGTCTGAGGACCTGAGTTCAAGCCCCCAGATCCCACAGGGTGGGAGGAGAGACTGGATTGCCACAAGTTATCCTCTGACACTCGCAAGCACATGAGGCATGGTGGCTCGCCTTCAATTCCATTGATCCAGAGGAAGAAGCAGGCATGTCTCTGTGAGTTCAAGGCCAGCCTGTGGTCTGCATAGTGAGTCTCAGGCTCCCCAGGACTACATAGTGAGACCATGTCATAAACAAACAAAATAGAAGGAGGAGAAAGAGGGGAGGAGAAGAGGAGGAGGAGGAGAAGAAGAAGGGAAGGAAGGAAGGAAGAAAACAATGACAACCACCATGGTGCCATGAAGGTAACTGCCACTTGAAAAAAGGAAGGGGACCAGTAAAAAGAGAAATGGAGGTTGAGAGAGATACATTAAGGGCAAATATGGTCAGTGTATATTGTATACATCCAGTGCATATACTAGTTTAAAGAAAAAAATGAAGTGTGCTAACTTTGACTTAAAACTGCTTCCTCCCTGTGATGGTTGTCAACTTGACTACATCTGGAATGGACTAAAACCCAGTCGGCTGGGCACACCTGTGAAGGATTTTCTCAATCTGATTATTTGCAGCAGGAAGCCCCGTTCTAAAGTTGGGCCAAAGCTTCTTGTGGCAGCCCACATGAAAGGGCAGAGAAGTACGAAACTACGTTCTGCCCTTTAACACAGTTGCTCATGTCGTGGCGATCCCCAAAACCAAAACCAAAAAATTATTTCATTGCCACTTCACAACTCTAATTTTGCTCCTGTTATGAACCATAATGTAAGTCTCGGATATGCAAGATATCTGATATGCAACCCCTGCGGGTGCTGCGACCCACGGGCTGAAAACCACTACCATGGAGCAACCGACTGTGGCCCTGCATGTTAGGGTTTGAGAGCCCAGACATGTCCGTTAGTCACGGCACCAATGTTATAACATATAAGGGATAAGAAAGGAGATTTACTGTGGGAAAGTGGGGAGCAAATGGAGAAAGGGGAGCACCCCAGAGAGACAGGACAAGAGAGAAAGTAAGAGAAAGAGGAGTAGGAGTACAAGAGAGAGGGAAGTGGCTGGCCAATGCCTTTATCCTGCATGCACCTGGCGCTGGTGGCACATGATGATGTCACAGGTTGCTAGGCAACCTAGAAGCAGGCTATTAGAATAGCCTTGGCTGTCCTAGTGTCCTTTCTATTGCTGTGATGGAATATTCTGCCTGGAAACACATTAGCAGAGGAGAAGGTTTGTTAGGTTTTACCCTTCTGGGTTGCCATCCATCGCTGAGGGAAATCGTGGCAGAAACTTGAAGCAGGGACCATTGAGGAGCACTGCTTGCTGGCCTGTTCTCTGTCTCGCTCACTCCCAGGCTCAAACTTAGCTAGCTTACTTAGGAACAGTGCCGCCCACAGTGGGCTGGACCCTCCTATACCAACTAACAGTTGAGACAATCTCCCCACAGATGTGTCCATGGGCCAATCTGATCTATGCAATTCCTCAACTGAGGCTTTCCTGTCAGGCTGGTAAAGACGTTGGGTGAATCCCTCCCACCTTGGGCCCTGTTCTATGAGGATCCCATGACAACATTGACAAAGGGCATGAGCAAGCTGGGGTGTAATTGTTCATAATCCCTCTCCCTAGCTCTGCTCATGAGATGTGAGGGATTTCCAGTTTCCTGTGAGATCCGGGCCTAGATCAGGCATGTTGAGGCAAAAGCACAGCCTTGTAAAACCTTTAACACAGATGTAGACTTTTCCCCTGGAAACTTGAGTTCATAGGGGACCTTGTATCGATTCAGACCCCCTCCAGCCAAGTCCTTATGCTCCTCAGTCTGAAAGTCAAACTCATGAGGAAGTTGGCCCTTCCCTTTTCCATTTGGCTCTGAGGGCTCCATCCGCTGGGAACGGATGTGCCACGCAAAGACAGAAGCTAATGCTGTGTAACGGTTTTTCTACATACCTCATTTATCCCAACAGAGAGCTAATACGGAATTTTAAAAGTTAATATTGTAATATGTATCTCCATTAGCTTGCTGAGGAGAGGTGATGAGCTGGGTATCATTGGGCCTCAAGGACTCTGAGGAGGGTCAGTAGGAGCATCCCCAGAGAGCTGGGCTAGTAGGAAGGAAACCAGGCTGGGACTGGAAGAGCTAGAGGGAGTGCTAGCTCTCCCAACAAGGAGAGTAGTGTGTTTTGATATGTTGACAACACAGACTTTAAAAACCTGCCTACCCTTGTGGGGTAAAAAAAAAAAAAAAAAGATTTTTTTTTTTTCCTCAGCAAATGCTACAACCAGCATTTCTCAACAGTGTATTTTAATACCAGAAACCTTCCAAGCCAGGCAGAGAATGCTGCTGGGGACACCCATGGGGCTTGGGGACTTCTGGATTCAGTTTTGCTATTGTAATAGGGGGATAGAGAAAGAGGCCAATTAGTTTGCAAGAAGAGTGTTTCTCTCCTCTTTCAGTGGGATGCATATTGTAGGGTTCTCCCTCCTCCCTCACTGAGCTAAGCCTTTTCCGCTTAAAAAGGAAAAAAAAAAAAAAAAAAAAAAGAACAGGGGAAAAAAAGCTGGAGCAAGCTAACAATAGCCCATAATTACTTTGTAAATGGTTTCCTGCAGTAATTATGCCATTAGTGCAAGAGACTTCCACTTCAAAGGTTTCTCTTTTCTCCGCGCCATGCCATTCCAGTGGGCTAGCAATGAGACACCTCCCGGGAGCCCAAAAGAAAAGGACCAGAGCTGGAGAAACAAGACTTAGTGATGCTTCTCCTAGCATCTATTGTCAGAACAACCGCTGCACTTCCCCACGGGAATGGGGGTTGTGGGTAGGGGTTGGCGGGGGGGGGGGGGGGGGGAAACAGGGTTAAGGCAGAATTTCCAAAGAAATTAACAGTGGGTTTAGGAAAGGGAGGGAAGATCCGCTTTGAGTCATCTGCCTCTGGGTTCTGGACCGTTGGGAGCATTGTGCTTCCTAATCAGGTTGATATGACAAGCTGGGGTCATGTGAAAGTCATCCCCACCCACGGCTAATAGAAGCAAGTGGACCGATCTCCCACGCTTCAATCAACCTCCCCTCCCTTTGGCTGTGAGACTATTAAAACAGTGAACCCCACAAACACTGGCATTTCCTTGGGAATCTCTCCCCCCCCCCTCGAAACAGGGTCTCTCTGTGTAGCCTTGGCTGTCCTGGACTCACTTTGTAGACCAGGCTGGCCTCGAACTCCCAGCTATCTGCCTGCCTCTGCCTCCCGAGTGCTGGGATTAAAGGCGTGCGCCACCACACCCGGCTTCCTTGGGAATCTCACGCTAAGGGGAGAAAAAGGCTGACGCTGATACCCTAGGAACAGATTCCACACAGTTCTGACACTCACTAAACCAACTTGCCAAAGCGATGATGTGGCCATGGAGCGTGGGCACCAGGACTGATGGTCTGTGCATACCGCTTGCTCTCTGTTTAAAACCTCGATCCCATGCCCAGGACCTGAGGGACTTGGAGCTCACGGGGTCTGTTCATTTGTTCCTTTTCCCACTGTGGCCACAATGACTCCATCTCCATTCTCTGCTTTTCACGTGGTCTTTTTCAGTGATGTCTTGAGGACAAGTGGCCAAGCCTAGCTTGTTAGAGTGGGCAGCACCCAGGCTGACATAACAATTCTGAGAACGTTGCTCATAAACCCTAGCAAACAGGGCAACGGGGTACACGTGATTTGGGGTTGAGCATCTCATCTCTATCACCTTTGACCCTCAACACTGCCCTTCTATTACCTAGCAGCCTGTAGCTTAACTGTACCCATTTTGACAGAGGCCAATACTCAGAACTCTAAACAAGGAAGTCACTGTTCAAAGTCACACAGTGTGTGGGCTGCAATTTTCAAGGTTAATATACAAGTCTGTTACCCCCAAACCCTCTGTTCTAACACTCTATGGTTTCAAGGGCACGGGCTTGCTGTGAGTTTAAATGTTGTAATTCAGTGTGAAAAGTTGTGGCAGGAGAGTAGAGACTGAGCCAAACATGGAGGTGAACATATGAAAAAGGCCAGTTTGCCAGGGAAGCCTGGAACCCTCCCTTCTCATCTAACAGAGGAGAGTAGTGGAAGTGTCCACCTCCCCAAAGACTGTCTTCTCAGGGGATCTGGAAAGGCTCTGAAACATAGATTTGTGTTCTCTCTCTCTCTCTCTCTCTCTCTCTCTCTCTCTCTCTCTCTCTCTCTCTCTCTCTCTCTCTCTCTTTGTGTGTGTGTGTGTGTGTGTGTGTGTGTGTGTGTGTGATACAGAGGGAGTTGGTCCACACATGTTCATGCGGCGGGGTGGGGGGTGGGGGTGGGGGGGGTGTATGCCAAAGAACAACCACAGACACCGGTCCTCACCTTCTACTTTGTTGGAGACAAATTATGTCTTGCCACTCCTGCTGTGAATGCCGGGCTAGCCAGCCACTGTGCTTCTGACGACTGGCCTATAGGATGCTAGTGTTACCGAATTGCCCTACCGTGTCCAGCTTTTACATGCGTTCTCAGCCTGCAATCTCAGGCGGTCAGGATTTCAGGAAAAGCTCTTTACCTACTGAGCCATCTCCACAGCCCTAGAATATTTGGTTTTAATTAGAAGGCCGTCACCTTCCTGTAAGTGGTGCTAAAGAAAACTACTTTATGCCCTAGGGCCGTTCATTATGACATGTTCATTTTTTTCCTTTGCAGTCTTTTCATTGTCTCTAAGAGGAATCCTATTCAAAGCAGTTTAGCAGATGTTTTACCTGGATAGATGGGGACACACAGACACTCAGGTTGCAGTGATCCGTCACGGGTATCAACTTGACACTCTTGGGAAACTGAAACTCAAGTTGAGGAATCACCTCCATCAGAATGGCCTGTGGGCATGTTCTGTGAGACATTTTCTTATTTGCTAATTGATGTAAGAGAGTCCAGCCCACTTAGGATAGTACCATCCCTAGGCAGATGGGTCCAGACTATATATGAAAGGTAGCTGACTGTATGTCTTGGACCAAGGCAGAAAGCAGCACTCCTCCAAGGGCTCGGCTTCAATTCCTGCCTCCAGGTTCATGTGTTGAGTTCCTGCCTTGGCTTCTCCTGATGATGGACTGTAAAGGATAAGATAAAATGAAACTTTTCCTAACCAAGCGTTAAGTGTTGCAGCTCCAAGGGGAAAGGTAGACTGGCTGTCAGGAGCCAAGGATTACCACAAAGTCACACCGCACAACAAACCTCATGCAAGAGAGTTATTGGGAAAGACACAGAGTGTGGCTGTCTCTGCTTGGGACAGAAGCAGCAGGGAGAGCAGGGAGGCAGGCTTATATAGGGTTAGAGCAAGGATCTTATGAATACAGAATGGATAACTGGCTGAATTGGGGAAAAAAGGACCGCTTCCACCAGGCATGGGATAAGAGGAATCCAATGGTCTGGAAGTCTATTGGAAACTTCATGCCTGGTGCATGGATTCTTAGGGAAGTAGGTTAGTTTTAAAAGGTGAAACTTCAGCATCTTTTTCCCCTCTGAAGTTTGTGCTGTGCCCCTACATGATGGCTCTCTCCATAATATAATGCAGCAGGAAGGCTCTTCCCAGATATATACTTCATCGTGGACCTCACAGTCTCCAGATGCTTAGGTCCATGAGCCGAATAAACTCTTCTCAAAGTGGAATAGAGGAGGGACAGAGCCTCATGCTATAGCCCAGGCTGGTCTGGAACTCTCTATGTGGGGGATAGTCTCAAATCCAACAGTTTTCCTTCATCGGCCTTCTGAGTGCTGGGATTGCAGCCGTGTGCCGCTCTACTCGGCTCAAAATAGACCTACGGTTACAAGTTTCCCAGGCTGTGGTGTTCTGGCATAGCAGCAGGAGGCTAGGACAAGAGAGGTCACACATGAACTGCGACCTGGCCCCGCATGGGTACAGAAACACTTTGAAATCAAGTTCAGGCGCCATGGGGTCCTGGAAGAAGCCACACCAGCTGTCATCGTCGTCTCCTCCTCATCCTCGTCTTCCTCCTCCTCCTCTTCCTCCTCCTTCTCCTCAAGTTCAGGTGCCTCCTTCCTTTTCTTTTTAATGTGTTTTATTTTGTTTTTTATGATTTATTTATTTATTATGTATACAGTGTTCTGCTTGCATGGACACCTGCATACCAGAAGAAGGCACCAGATCTCATTATAGATAGTTGCTGGGAATTGAACTCAGGGCCTTTGGAAGAGCAGATGGTGCTTTTAACCTCTGAGCCATCTCTCCTGCCCCCAGCTGTCTCCTTTTGCACGTGTTCTTGCACACCATGATGACTGCATTCATCCAAAGTCCTTCCGAACAGTCGTAGCTCCGCTCAGTCTGTCTCCTACACAGCAGTTATCAGTCTTGCAAGCCAACCCAGGGCCATCAAACTGACCTCACTACTCCATCAGAAACAGAGATGGAGAGACTCCCCCAGCACAAAAGAGGGGTCGTTTCTTCATCGCACGCTGTCCTTTGATTGGATCCCTCCCCTTTAGAACCTGTTCTAAGCCTTGTGATCATCTCTGTATGTGCTTAAATGGATCCTTCCGCCCCCCCCCCAACCCCCCGCTTGCCTGGTCTTCACTATTGATCAATGAGCTGAAGATCTGTTTATCTAATGGGTTAAAGGCAGCAGCATCTGCATACAGGCAAACCACAGAACAGCTCACAAGTCAGACATCTGAGGGGTAATTTTTCCCTGCCGTTTAATAAGGCCCATGAGGTACATCTGTTTCAATCACTCTGATCAGAACTAAAAACAACCTTAAACATGCTCTTGATGCAGCGTCTACCTGGCAGGTGTACACGGAGCAATTATATTGTCTCCTGCCTTCCCTGGAAGTGATTAATGAGAATCCACATGACTGGCAGTTGCTAGAAAGTGGGTGGGGAAGGGAGAACTCAGATGGGAGCCAGCCGATTTCACTGAGCCCAGGGGCTTAGAATGGTGTGTGCAGAGCCCAGCTGGAGCTCCCAGCTGGGAGGCCAATGAGGCAAGAGGCCAGAAGCTTAATTGGGAGCTTATCAGGCCACGCATGGCTCCTGGAACAAGAGTTGGACACAGAGAATGAATGCCAGTGAGTCAATTCAGCAAAATAATTATCCACAGAGCACACGGGGGAAGTAGTGTCCCCGGGAGGCTAGGAAGTGTGGTGTGGGAGTCCGGGGCATGCATTTGAATCTCATCCCTGTCTCTGTCTCTTCCTCTTACTGGTTCTATGAACTTAAGAAATCTGCACAAGCCTCGGTCTTTCTAAACTGTAAAATGGTTACAATGGCCCTCCCCGAAAAAAAAAAAAAAAAAAAAAAAAGGCATAAGGAGTGATTACATGTTTGGAGAGGCTGGGGGATGCAGTACAGTGCTGGAGCACTTGCCCAGAATCCCTCAGTGAGGATCTGGTGGTGTGGTTCAGTAGTGGAACACCTGCCTAGAATCCCCCAGTAAGGGGCTGAGGGTGTGGCTTACCAGCCATGTTCTACTGTAACATGACCATGTTCTGCATGCCTGGGAAGACTCTGAGAGGCCAAGCACCATCTATTTCAATATGCAATTTGCCGAAAGCAATTTCAACCATCACCCACCAGAGTAAAAAACGAACCCCTTGTCCGTTGTTGAGAGTCAACAGATGGTGATGAGTGGATAAGCAAAATCAAAAAAAAAAAAAAAAAAAAAGTGTGTCTGCTCAGATAGAGCTGTTGTATAATGATTTGCTCCAAACTGAAAGATTCCATCCTAGAGGGAGGCTACTTAAGAAATAAACAAAACTCATCAGTCTCAGGAAGTTCGTGAAACTTACAAGATTCACAGGGGCCCTTCCCAGCGTTATAGCCACAGTAGCAATTGCTAGAGAAGAGACTCACTGACCAGCTGAGCTGCCTGTATGTTGTGCAGGGAGCTCCAGGGATACAGCTTTTGTCAGTCATCACCCATACCATGGTGAAGTTTGATGATGCAGCTGCCTTGCGTCACTCCTACAGGCATATAAGTAACCCCTCACCTGCGTTCCTGTGAGTAATGCCAATAAATTCATTGGTTCACTAAGATAGACCTACATGGAACTGACTTTTCTGGGTGGAGTTAGTCTATCATTGATACCCTGTCTAGCATTAATAGACATTTGTTCACATCTACCCAGGAAAAGGCACACAACAGGGCCTATTGGAGAAGGGCCAACTCAGTCTGTATGTTAAACCTGCTAAAGAAAAAAAAAAAAAAAAGTGGGTGGATAACGCACATTTCTCTGTCACTCAGAAGTTTGTAACACGAATTGCTTTTCCTCTCTTTGCATGTTTTATTGATATCACTTTGCATCATCATTTTAACCAATCTCCTAATAATATTAGTAAGTACATTTTACAAAGAAGAAATCAAAAAGTGAAGACTTTTCCAGTCTTTACACACACACACACACACACACACACACACACACACACACACACACACCAGCAGTCCAGAGGCAAGATGATTATGTGCATAAACAAGTAATTGACTGAACACATACATCACCCAACAAATAGAAGATCGTACAGAGGGAAAAAGATAGCAAGTGCTATCCTAGATGCAATGCTAGGCTCCATCTTGGAAGTTTCCACTGGGCGTCATCTTGGAGCACATGCTGGGTGCCATTTTGGAAGCTGACTCTGAGTACCATCTTGGATGCAGACACTGAGTGCCATTTTGGACAAATATGCTGAG
Source organism: Acomys russatus (assembly GCF_903995435.1). Taxonomy (NCBI): domain Eukaryota; kingdom Metazoa; phylum Chordata; class Mammalia; order Rodentia; family Muridae; genus Acomys; species Acomys russatus. The sequence goes on along the minus strand of NC_067155.1, from coordinate 42,975,246 downwards.
TGCCATCTTGGAAGCTGACTCTGAATGCCACTGTGGATGTAGAGGCTGGGAACCATCTTAGAAGTGTACACTGGAGTCATTTTATAGCAGATGCTGAGGGTCATTTTAGAATCCAATGCTGGGTACCACTGTGGGAGTAGATACTCCCAGACACTGTAACCTTATATAAATCCACATGATTGAAAACTTTGGATTGTCCTCCGCAGATACCATCTAAGAGAATTTTTAAGAATGGAAAATTGATCCCCTCTGGTTTTGAATGTACTCATGCTGAGCAGAGCTCTACAGCTTGGAGAATGAAAAGAGAACTGTCTTATGCAGCCATTAGAAGGAAGCTCTCAATCACAGGGAAAGATGTGTCTTTTCTCAACAGGACACTCAAATGGTCCAAAAATGAGGTACAGGCATGCCCTTCTGGCCATCCTCCTCACTCCATGCAAAACTCTGAAAATATCTCCTTCCTCATCTTGTCAAAATCCACCTGCTGCATGACTGGGAAGCTGTCAGTGTGATCTATAACCCCCAGGCAAGCCTGGAATATGAGCTAAATTGCCTGAGTCACTGGGGATGATAGAGTCATTCTGCAGGAAATTGGAAATCAATTCTTGTCATCGCTGTAGAGAACTCCTTTATCAAGCAGTTCACCATGTAAGGCAACGAAGAGAACCAGAAGGCTAATACAGAAACAGCAACCTTATTCCACCTAACTTCCTCTCTACCCCCAGCAACCCAGAAACTAAGACAATTAGATCCGTTAACCAATAAATCAACCAAGACGCAGAGAAGTTAAATAACAATGCCCAAGATCACACAGAGGGGAAAAAGATATAGAAGAATCTATGGGATAAACAAAAATTGGAAGCAGACACAGTATACCATTGTGCTGGTTAGTGTTTGTCAACTTGATCCACAGTAGGGTAGCCTGGAAAAGAGGAGCCTCATTAAGGAATTGCCTCCATCTGACTGGTCTGTGGGAATGTTTGCAAGATGCTTTCTTAATAGCTGATTGATGTGGCAGGACCCAGCCTACTGTGAGCAGGTGAGCCTGGGCTGTCTAAGAGAGATGGCTGAGCAAGCCAGGGAAAATAAGCCAGTAAGCAGCATTCCTCCATGGTCTCTGCTCCAGTTCCTGCCTCCAGGTTCTTGCTTGAATTTCTGCCCTCGGTGACAGACTGTAACATTAAAGTGTAAACCAAATAAACCCTTCCTTCCCAAGTTGCTTTTGGTCAGTGTCTTATCACAGCAACATAACCAAACTAGAACAGTCATTTTGGAATCAGGTACTGGGGGCCATTTTGGAATCAAGTAGTAGGCACCACTTTGGAATCGGATACTTGTTGTGGAAGTTTTGGTTTATGATATGTAAACACGTTTTTGTTTTAATCCCAGGCGTGAGATATGTGGGCTGCTCCAGTTTGTCCACAGCTGATAGTTGCTTCCTGAGAGGGCATGTGTGATGTTTGTCAGCTGTGAACTACCTCATGTAGGGGTGGGGTCTCTGTCAGCGGGGATAAAAGCCAGCCCCAAAGAGAGACTGGGGGCTCTGAGAACAAAGGCTGCTGGTGCCTCCCCCCTGCTGCTCCTGGTTTCTATTGATGCAGTGTGAGAAGAGGTCAGAAATATCCTGAAATGAGGATTGGACTTGCCTCAAGGGACCCGACAACCCTAAACAACAGGAAGCGGCTAAGGACAACTATGCCCCCCTCTCCCTACTAACCTTCTTTCCATCCTACTTGGTGTTGGGGTGTTGGAAGGAACTGGGATGGAGTAAGGAGAAAGAGATTTAAGGAACCCAAAATAAAAATTGTTGGTTAAAAGTACGCCAACAGATACTAGGTGCCATTTTGGAATCAAATAACTAGACCCCATCTTGGAATCAGACTCTGGTTGCCAACTACGAAGCAGATGTCAGGCAATATTTTGGAGACATTGGCAACCAAGAAGAATTTGAATACCTATACAGAAACAGCAATGAGGAAAAAGTCATATACTCATGGGTGTCTGTGTCCCATGTGATTTCAGAGGCTTTCGTCCATGACCATTGACCCTTATTGATTCAGGCCAATAAAAAGACAGAATATGATGGCACAAAGCAGCTTTACCTCATGATAGCCAGGAAGCAAGAAGAAGAGGATGAGGGGGGAGCCAGGTTCCAATATCACCTCTAAGGACACACCCACAATGAGCTCACTTCCTTCCACTAAGCCCCACCCCTTCTAAGAAAAAATTCATTGCTTTTTCTTTTTAACTTTATTTGCTGTAGAAAAGGGGGCCCTCGTGTTCTGTGGTACATAAGTGGGGGTCAGGGGACAGCATACAGGAGCCCATTCTCTTCTTCCACCATGTGTCCCAAAGATCAAACCCAGGTCTTCTAGCCTTGCAACAAGTACATTTACCCATTCAGCCTGTTGCCAGCCCTATGCGCCAACTCTTAAAGGTTACATCCCCTCCAAATAGCGTTATAGGTTAGGATAATGCCTTTAACACACGGACCCATGCAGGGACCATAGCACTATATAAGCTGTATATAGGTAACTTGGCAAAGAGAAGTTCTTCCTGGAGCCTATTATACATCGTCTGCCAGTGCATAGTTGGACAAAACGCGTAACAGTCATCACAGGCGCCCACATTGCTACTGTGCCTGACAGCATATGGACACTTAGGATCATCCCAGTCAACAGTCCAAGGAGATTGGGTTTACTTTGGGTATCTGATGGATTTTACTGGTGCTGAGTCTGTATTTAAAGACACAAGAAGAGCTTAAGAGCAGGGCATTGAGAGATTGCTCAGAGGTGAAAAGTGCATACTGCTCTTACAGAGGACCCAAGTCAAGTTTACAGAACCCACACTGGGAAGGCAGCTTCCAGCTACCCACAGTTCCAGTTCCATGGATCCAACAGCCTCTCACAGCCTCATGGGCACACACACACGCACATATGTACAAGAGACACACAAATATTTTGTTAAAAAGAGCATAAGAGAGCCGGGTGTGGTGGCGCACGCCTTTAATCCCAGCACTCGGGAGGCAGAGGCAGGCGGATCGCTGTGAGTTCGAGGCCAGCCTGGTCTACAAAGTGAGTCCAGGATGGCCAAGGCTACACAGAGAAACCCTGTCTCGAAAAACAAAAAAAAAAAAAAAAAAAAAAAGAGCATAAGAAGGCCCAGGGGTCCCGCTCAAACTAAGGCACCAGCCAAGGACAATACAGGAGGTAAACTTTAAACCCCTACCCAGATCTAGCCAATGGTCAGAACATTCTCCACAGTTGAGTGGAGAGTGGGATATGACTTTCTCACATGCTCTGGTGCCTCACATTTGACCATGTCCCCAGGAGGGGGAAACCTGGTGGCACTCAGAGGAAGGACAGCAGGTTGCCAAGAAAAGACTTGATACCATATGAGCATATACAGGGGGAGGTAATCCCCCTCAGGAACAGTCATAGGGGAGGGGAATAATGGGAAAATGGGAGGGAGAGGAGAATGGGAGGATACAAGGGATGGGATAAACATTGAGATGTAACAAGAATAAATTAATTAAAAAAAATTTTTAAAAGAGCATAAGAGTTATTGTAGGCCCTCCCTGTACTCAAGCACATACATGACACACACACAGAAAGATCATGAGTTTGAAATTAGCCTAGGCTACCTAAAAAACATAATGATAATAAATCAAATTAAACATCTGTCAAAAAAAATCTGGGGAGAGGGAAGACGGCTCAGGGCAAAGTACCTGCCACACAATCATGAAGACTTGAGTTTGTATCTCCAGAACACATATAAAAAGCCTACTGTGGCTCTTGCCTGCAACCCCAGCACTGTTGGCAGATGGAAGAAACAGGCAGATCTCTGTGAGCTCTTTGGCTACCTTTGCCTGATTAGCGAGCTTCACGGACTACAAAAGACACAGCGCCAAAAAGCCAAGTGGGTAGTTATTGAGGAAGCAACTTTAAGTTGGCCTCTACGAGAATGCATGTTTGAGAGCACATGTGCTTGCGCACACACGTGCGTACACATGCATGTGCACTCACACGCATATACCCCCCATTTGTTGTCTTTTGCTGTGATAAACACCATGACCAAAAGCAACTTGGAGGAATAAAAGGAATTCCTTGGCCTTTGATACTAGGTCACCATCCACCATTAAAGGAAGTCAGGATAAGAATGTGGAGGCAGGAACCGTAGAGGTGTGCTGCCCTCCTGCTCCGGCTCACACAGCAGCTCATGCTTAGCTAGCGTTCTCATACAGCCAAGGCCCGCCTACCTAAACATGGGATGGTGCTGCCAACAGTTGGCTGTGTTCTTCCATATCGATCATCAATGAAGATCTAGCCGTAGGCCAATCTGGCCCAAGCAATTCTTCAATTGGGGCTCCCTCTTCCCAGTGACTCGGGGTTATGTCAACTTGACAAATACACAACAAAAAATCCTAACTAGCATTCCTACTAACAGATACCACCCACACGCGTGCGCATACACACACACACAGACACACACACATACACATCAGTCAGTTCAAACCCCAACTCATTTATTTAAAATGCAATCGGTTACATAACATTAAAAAGGCCTGAATTTCCCCCGAACCTCATTTGTCTGTATTTCCCACAAACACAGAAAGCAGTACACACCACCCTTATCTGAGTAAAGGAATAAGGAAGTCTATTTGTGGGAGTCTTCATCAGTACACAATGCAACGAAATGTCAATTGGTTCCAGTTCTGACATAACTCTTTATTCATTAATCAAACGGACTGAGTCCCAAACAAGTGAAATGACTTGCCTCAAACCAGTTCACTTGAAACATAATGGAATTAATTAATATTTATTTTAGATTTATGAAACACTTTTATTCACCCATGATTTATGTTGGAATAAGAATCTGAGAGGCTTTTTTTTTTTTTTTTAATCCCAACGGGAGTGCATAGTGTTGGAGCTCACAACATTGGGGGTGGGTGACTTTGGTAAGTCCTTTTTTTACCAGGTCTCATGTCACTCTTTTGTTTGGGTTGGTGTGGGGCTGCTTGTGGGGTGGAGAGGTCGGGGTACCAGGGCATCTGTATGACAGCTTTGAAGAGTTAGTTCTTCCCATGGGTTGGAGAGACGGCTCAGCCATTCAAGGCTAGGCTCACAACCAAGAATATAAGAGTTCTTCCCTTCCTGCTTGTTCTGGAGGCAGGATCTCTCTTGTTTCTGCTGCATATTCTAAACTAGCTGGCCCATTAGCTTCAGGGCTATTCCCTTGTCTCTGCTTCCATCTCACCAGGAATGCTGGGATTACAAATGCATTCCACCACATTCACTTTTTTTTTTTTAAACATGAGTTCAAAGGCTCAAACTCAGGGCATCAGCCTTGTACAACTAACAGATGCTTTTACCCGCTGAACCATCTAGGCAGCCGTAGGACACCTGATTTGCAGAGGCTTCTGTGTGCCCATATGCTGTGAGAATTCTTCCCTGGGGGAGACTCGAACAATGTCCACCCCTTCCTCACAAGGTCCCAATGACTAAACTAAGTAAAATTCCACCAGCATTCACCCGAAGGAACAAGTGGCTTTAACACGCTTATTTACAGAGCATGGGGCAGGCATGTGGAGGACAGAGGCAGCCATGGTGGAAAGTCTCCTAACATGGATAGCCTCGTCTTCAATTAATTTTCTGCAAACTATATATTCTAGCACTTCCTGAGACACAAGGCTATATACCATTAGAACAGATTTACATATAAATGGCTGGAAGGTGCCCCTTGGGATCTCAGGTGAAAGTCCAATGACTATGCCTACATACGTCTATAGACTTGGGTATAGATGAATATAGCCTCCCATACATATAGATATAGCTATAGCCTTCTGTAGACACCTTTTTCAACTTTCCTAGTGCTATAACCCTTTAAAGCAGTTCCTCATGTTGTGGCGACCCCCCAACCATAAAGTGATTCTCGTTGCTATTTCATAATTGAAATTTTGCTTCTCTTATGAACCATAATGTAAATATCTGTTCTCTGATGGTCTTAGATGATCCCTGTGAAAGGGGCATTTGACACCACCCGCCCGGGACGCAACCCACGGGTTGAGAATCACTACCAACAGTCATCGGGTGAGATCTGGTTGGCCCCTTGCAAGCAGGAACAGCTGGCCCATGAAAACGGCAGGTGTTTTGATCAGAGACCCTTGTCCTGTAAACACCATACCTTACCAGTCTAGTGAGCTTCTCTGTAAGAATAATTCTAGAGAGTTCTGAGCATTGCATGCTCACCCTATCAAACGGCATTCATTTCGTGGCCACAGTCACTATAGGAATGTGCATATGAAAACAAAAGTATCAGATGGCTTTTCACACATGCTGTTAGCCTTTAGATGTACCAAAAGGCTCCTGTACCTGGGGATATTGGTCTCCCGATGGTGGCGCTCTTTTGAGAGGTTATGGCACCCTGAGTAAGAAGAGTATCACTGGGGGAAGTGGGTCACTGAGGGCAGGTCCTCAGGTTCCATACCCCAGCCCCACTTCCTGTCTGTCCCCTGCTTCCTAACTAGAGATGCATTGTAAGTGGTCACTGCCAGTCCCTGGTGCCATGACTTCTTCCTCATGATGACCTGTGCCCTCCAACTGTGAGCCTCAACAAACTTTCTTTCTTTCTTTCTTTCTTTCTTTCTTTCTTTTAACTTTTATTTTGTGCATATGGGTGTTTTTCCACATACATGTCTTTGCAACGCTTTCATACCTGGTGCCTATAGGGACCAGAAAAGGGTGTCAGATCCCCTGGAATTAGATTTACAGATAGTTGTAAGCCATGTAAGTGGTGGGAATCAAACCCGGGTCTTCTGGAAGAACAGCAAATGCTGTTAGACACTGAGGCATCTCTCTAGCCCCTAACCTTTTTTTGTTCTTAAATTGCTTGGTCAGGTATTTTGTCATAGCAACAGAAAAAAAATTAAGACAATGGGTAACAAGCCTGAGGCTTAGTACCTTTCCAAAATATCTCTCCCTCCCTTTCTCCCTTTCTCTCTCTCTCTCTCTCTCTCTCTCTCTCTCTCTCTCTCTCTCTGTCTTCGTGTGTGTGTATGTGTGTGTGTGTGTGTGTGTGTGTGTACATGGCTATGCATATTCCATGGCACACATGTGGAGGGTGGAGGTCAGAGGACAACCTTAGATGTTGTTCCTCACCTTGTCTGAGACAGGGTCTCTTGTCCACTCCTATATACACCAGACTAGCTGCCCCACAAACATGCAGGGAGTCTCCTATTTCTAGCTCCCATCTCCCCCATAGAAGCACTGGGATTGCAGACTCGTGCTATTGCTTCTGGCTTTACATGAGTTCTATGTATCAAAACTGAAGTCCTCACGTTTCTATAGCAGAGGCTTTATCCACTGAGCCGTCTTCTCAATCCTGGAGGCCGACCATCTTCAAATCACTCAGACCCAAAGTCAACCCAGCTATGGGCCCCAGGTCCCAGCTCTCTCTCTCTCTCTCTCTGGATGGCCACTCTCCCTGCTTCCAGCATAATTACCTTCTGTCACTGCCACACACTCTGTAGAGAGCATCGCCAGGCCTCCTCCTCTGAAGTGTAGAGATTGCTGGTTTTCCTTTTTTTTTTTTTTTTTTTTTTTTTTTAATGAAGATATGTTTTCAATAGCCCCCTTCCTCTGCATGAAAAGGAATCTGGTTGGAGAGTCTGCCCTGCAGATGGCCAGGGTCAAATGCAAAACAGCTTGAGTTCTGCATTTGATGGTCAGCAAGGAAGAAAAACAAAGCTCTCTGAAGGGGCCTGCCTGCCTTCCACGCATTCCTTTGTGCCAAAATTCAAGATGTGTGCAATGCCGCCTTTCAATAATGTTCAGTGGGTTATGCTCCAAAATCTTTGAAGTTTCTCTGATGGCAAAAACGTTTTCTTAAGTTATTGGTCTGTTCTAGTTTTTTTTTTTAAAGCAAACTATAAGAGCCTTATGATCTTCAGTTTCACTGCTCATAAATATTTGTGCAGTGGCAGCAGCCAGACCCCATCAGGGCTTTGCCCTGTTTGGAAGGAAAGGAAAAAAAAAAAAAAAAAAAAATCAAAGCAGAGAGCCAGGTGGGCGTTGCAGCCTCCGTGGCCCTTTTGTCAAACTGAGGACAAAGCCACTCTTCTGGGGACAGAAAAGCCTGCCAGAGAACCAAGAAACCGTGGAAAACTTCTTAGCACATCTCCCCCCTCCACACCCCAACCTCTGCCCATGCTCAAAGCGCTGTCTTGCATTCAGAGGCGCTGATGATCAACCTCTCTCAGGCTTTATCTGATCTAGAACCTAGTGGGTGGAAGTACTGGGGTGGGAGTGGGGGTCTAGGGGTGGGGGTGGGGGGTAGGTGTGAGTGTGTGCATGTGAGTGTCAAAAGCACAATAACATGTATGCGTTCATGTGGAGACGGAAGAATGAGGCCCTGCTGTCTTACTCGCTCTCCACCTCATTTTTTTGAGACGGATTTTTCTCACCCAATCTGAAACTCAACTAGGCTGGCTGGCCTGCAAGCTCTGGGTATGTCCTGTCTCTGTTCTCCTCCCCTCCCCCACCCCACCAAAGTGTGCAGCCGTACCTGGCTGTTACCCAGGGAACTCTTTATCAACTGAGCCATCCCCCCAGCACCCTACCATGATCTTGTAGTATATAGCTATAGATGATGCTACACAACAGATCTGACATAAAGACATTTATTTGGGGGGAGGTAAGAGAGAGGAGTTAGAGCCTGAGTGGGCCTGATGGTAGAGATAGAGACAGAGAGACAGTGGGAAAGCAACCAGGACATAGCCAGGAGAAAGCAGGAGAGGGAGAGAGAGAGAGAGAGAGAGAGAGAGAGAGAGAGAGAGAGAGAGAAGCAGGGAGGGCGGAGGGGGGAGCCTGGGAAGTGACAGAGAGAGTGAGCAGGGATGGCAGACAGGCGGGTTATATCCTGTGCACCTGGTGCAGGTGGTGACTGAGGACATTGTTAGGACCCTAAAGGCCCTGAGGGCTGGCCAGTTGAATTGCCTGCACATCGACATAACACATGCCCCTTTCCACAAACTTCTGAGCTTTCTATGGCCTGCTGCATCCATTCCAAGTAGCCTATCTCTCTTGGCTCCGTGCTAAATTCACTTGGAGAGTCCCAACTCCTCAGCCCCTGCTCCTTTTCATCTCAGGTAGAGCACCTGCCCAGAATCCCCCAGGGAGGAGCTGGGGTGTGACTCAGTGGTAGAGCACCTGCCTAGAATCCTCTAGTGAGGGGCTGGGGTGTGGCTTAGTGGTAGAGCACCTGCCTAGAATTCCCCAGGGAGGAGCTGGGGTGTGGCTCAGTGGTAGAGCACCTGCCTAGAATTCCCCCAGGAAGGAGCTGGGAGTGTGGCTCAGTGGTGGAGCACCTGCCTAGAAACCCCCAGTGAGGGGCTGAGGGTGTGGCTCAGTGGTAGAGCACCTGCCTAGAAATCCCCCAGTGAGGGGCTGGGGGGTATAGCTCAGTGGTAGAGCACCTGCCTAGTATCCCCCAGGGAGGGGCTGGGGTGTGGCTCAGTGGTAGAGCACCTGCCTAGAATCCCCCAGGGAGGAGCTGGGGGTGTGGCTCAGTGGTATGACACCTGCCTAGAATCCTCCAGTGAGGGGCTGGGGGTGTAGCTCAGTGGTGGAGCAACTGCCTAGAATCCCCCAGCGAGGGGCTGAGGGTATGGCTCAGTGGTAGAGCACCTGCCTAGAATCCCCTAATGAGGGCCTGGAGGTGTGGCTTCTGCCTAATACATACAAGGCCCTAGGTTCCCATCCCCAGCACTAGAATAAAAGAGAATAAGAAAGTAAGAAAAAGATGCAAAGAGGTGTACAGATAGGTGTATAGATATGCCTGCCCTCTTTGGAAAATGCTGTCAGCCTTAATCGAACTGTCTTGAAAGACCCTGTGAGAAGTTGGCCCCTAACTTCCCCTAACTGCCGCATTGCTTGGGTGACCTGAAGTGATGCCCCCACCTAGCCCTGTCTAGCTGGAAGATGGAACAAGCCACTAAATCCCTGTAATTCAAGGGAGGATGTGATGGAGATAAATTGCTAAGGAGGGATAACCACGGATCTGAGGGAATTAAGAGGTGCAGATCTGAACAGATGGATGGAGAGGAGATGTGGGGGAAGGCGTCTGGGGTAGCTTTTGATGCTGTAACAGAAGCAGTCGAGAGGGTCGGCACTGGAAAGACATATAGGCAGGCATTTGAAACTCCTTATTTTGTCTTGGGTTGTGCTGATAAGATAATAGTGCTATGTGGGCCGGCCCTAGTGGCCTGGAACTTGCCGTCCCCCTGCCTCCACTTCCCAACCTACAGAGATTACAGGCATCTACCACCATACCCAGGTAGTCCTTTTGTTCGTCCATATTACTGAGGTTGTCCTCTTTTTTCCCCTCTTCATGTGTGTGTGTGTGGGGGGGGGGGTGCTCACATGTGTGTGAGTTCACATGCATATGCATGTGGAGGCCCAAGACTGATAGCCAAACTATTACTCAATCCTCCTTTCACGCTGTTCTTCTTGAAACCTAATCTCTCAGACCCAGAGTTCACCGATACCTGCCGGTGTTCTCCCTAGCCAGTTCGCTCCCTGGCTCCTCTGTCTCTAAATTCAGAGGCTGAGATTATAGGGAAACTGCAATGACAGGCAGTTTACCACACCCACCAGTCATTTAGCGGGTCCTTGGGATGCAAACTCTGGTCCTTTGGCTTGAATGACAAGCATTTTAACCACTGAGCCATCTCCACAGCCCTATTTTTCTCATTTGGAAAAGGTTCTCAGTTATCTGTTTATGAAACAGGCTCTCTTGAAGTTCAGGCTGGCCTTGAACTCCAGGAGTAATGGAGGGTAACCTTGAACTTCTGAACCTCCTACTTCCACCTCCCGAGATGTAGGATTATAGGCATGCGCCTCCACATCCAGTTTATGCAGTGCTGGAGATGGACCCCAGTGCTTTCTACAACCAGCAAACACCATGCCAACTAAGCAACTCTCTGTGTTATCCTGATCATCCTGGACTCACTTTGTAGACCAGGCTGGCCTCGAACTCACAGTGATCCGATCTGCCTGCCTATGCCTCCCAAGTGCTGGAGGGTGGAGGGAGCGCTGATTCCCAGGACTTAAACTCAGTGATGGAGCTCTTGCCTAACACACAGGAGGTCCTAGGTTCAGTTCCCAGCCCAAGGAGAACCCCTCCCCCAAATCCAAGACTCATGTATCTTTCCGATCAATTATGCATTGGTTCAACAACTATTTCTAAGGCATCCGATACTTACCAGGTATTCCAAAAACCAGCAACAACAACAAAAGAAAAAATACGAACAAGAAACGTTCCTAGCCTTCACTGGTAGATGAGTCACGATTTAAATTAGTGGCCCTAGATGGGTACTAAAAGGAGACACGGGGCAATCTCACACAGTCAGCAAGGGGCTCCTAGCTGCATTCATCTCTACAAAACCACCCCTAACGGAGTGGCAGAGTAGGGGGGGGGGGGAAAAACAACCCTGGCTAACAGAGCCCTTGGCCCAACCTAAGAAAGGGCCCCCTGCAGTTTGCTTTCCCTTTCCTCCGGCGGCCCTAGCTCCTCAGGCCAGGCATCCCGGAGTTAAGAACCCTTTTGCCTCCAGCCCTTGCTTCCTTACCACTCAGGGGTTAATGCTTTTGAATGTTCCCCGCAGGGTTCTGAGTGCAGCTGTTCCTGCCATTTGGACATTTTCCTTCTCCAAAGCCTCAGCTGCCTCTTGGAAACAACCACAGTGCCATCTACTGGTCATAGGTGCGTATTGTAAAAGATACATTAAAATAATCTGGAGGCTTCCTCCCCAGCCAGTAACTGTCGACCTGAATGTGGCCTCGCTACAGGAGTCGTGGAGAGTGGTGCTGATTCCCACGTGGGAATTCTAGGAACCCCGAAAAGCAATCAGGAACCTAGACTCTCAGAGGGAAAAGGTAAGGAGACTACTTGGGGCCTAGGATGTTAGAACTCACTTTCTGTTAATGCTCCAGTGAATAGACCTCTCTTTAAGTCAAGAGCTGACGGTAAAGATCCGGGCTGGGTTAGGGGTGGAGCTGTGGGCTAGAGGTGGAGCTCTAGGAGGAGACTAGGACTAGCCTCCAGTGGACGACTAGGCTGGGGTGGAGCTCTGGACAGAGGTAGACTGGGGTGGAGCTCTGGACTGAGGGTGGAGCTCTAGGCTGGGGGTGGAGCTCTGGACTGAGGGTGGAGCTCTAGGCTGGGGGTGGTGCTCTGGGCTGAAGGTGGTGCTCCGAAATGGGGATGGCGCTCTAGGCTGGGGGGTGGAGTTCTAGGCTAGGGGTGGAGCTCTGGGCTGAGGGTGGAACTTTGGGCTGAGGTGGAGCTTAGTGTTAAAGAGTCCTTAACTCACTTGCCTGTGGGCCTGGGTCCCATTCTAGCACTGCAAAAATTAAAAAATAAAATGAAGCAAGTGGGCAAGAGGATAGGACAAGAGACGCTAGTGAAATGGTCCTGACAAAGAAAAGCGAGGGCAAGGCCAGACGGCAGCTCTCCAGATAGTGACCTGCTGCCCTGGGGTAGCTCCGGACTGTGACACCCTGAGCAAAGGGAGCTACTGAGACAGCCTCTGAGAGTCTCAGACCCAGGCTACTGCAAGGCTCAACCTTTTATTAAAGAAATGAGGGCCACTGTAGAAGGGCAGATTTAGGTTAAGAAGACAAAAAGGTGTTAAACTGCAATAGAGGAGCTAAGTAAGGCCAAGTGCTTGCCAACAAGCATGACGACCTGAGTTCGATTCCCAGAGCACAAGTTAAAATGAAAATAATGATAAATAAATAAAAAGCTGGGCATAGTCCATGGCCTAATAATTTTCACGCTTGAGAAGTAAAGACTGATGGGTCTCCCGGGCTTGCTGACCAGCTAGCCAAGCCTAATTGGTGAGTCCCAGACCAATGAGAGACCCTGTCTAAAAAAATAATAAAAAATAAAAATAAAAATAAAAAAAACAAGGTGGATTCACACCTAAGGAAATGCAGTCAAGATTTGGCCTCTGGCCTCCACGTGCACAAAGGCACACATGTGAACATATGTATACATGTGTGTACACACACACACACACAATCTGCAGCCACTGGCACCTTAACTCTTGTGTGCCCATGGGATTATGCCATGCCACCCCACCCCACCCCTATTCAGGCCAGCAAAAGGTACTAGCCAGGAACACACGGGCCTGAAGCTTCTCAGAAAGGGGTAGGGGGTTGCAACAGCTGAAGGAACTAGCTGCCCATAAAAGGGCGACAGTTCTAACAGAAAGGCTGCAAGACTTCGGCAGAGACCAGGGCAGCAGGAGAGGAAGCCAGGAAGATGTTGCTGCATGACCCTTCTAGAAAGAAGTGCAGGGAAGGGCTTACTGACTAGAGCATGGATGACCGAACAATAGCTACATGACCAGACGTAGCCGCAACACCCCAGCATGGCTAAGACCACAGTAGCAATTCTAGAGGCTGAGAGATTATGGAACTACAGCTGGATGGAAGGAATAAATTCTGGGATTCAGGGCCACAGAGACATGACCGTAGTTCACAATAAGCTGTGACAGACTTTATGAAGACCAAGAAGATAGACATTCAAAGGCTCCAGTAATGCAGGAGAGAAAAGAAAGTGGGACGTGATGGCGCACACCTATAATCCCAGCCCTTAAGAGGCTGAGGCGGGTACATCCCAAGTTCAAGGCCAGCCTGGATTACACAGCAAGTGTGATGCCAACCTGGGCTATAGGATCTCCTGTGTCAGGAAAAAAAAAAGAAAAAAAAAAAAAAAAAAAAAAGAACAGTGAAACTTTGAGGGTTGGGGGAGAAGGAAGGAGGGAGAGAGGGAAAAATGGGAGGAAGAGAAGAAAGGGGCAGTAAAGGAGGAGGACCAGATGCATGTCTCAAATCCCAGCACTTGAGATGCTGAGGCGGGACTGTACTGTGAGTTTCAGCTAGTCTGAGCTTCACAGGGAACCCTGTCTCAAACGGGACTGTGGAGAAGGCTCAATGGGTAAAGCACTTGCCAAAAAACATGCTGATTGGAGTTTGTGCGCACCCCACCCCCAACACCCTTATAAATATCAGGAGGCTGTAGCATCTTACCTGTGGTCTCAGCACAGAGGAGGTGGAACAGAAGATCCCTTGAGCAAACTGGCTAGCTAGCCAAACCCACGAGCTTTGGATTCAAGTAGGAAACCCTGCTGGGCCTAGTACTACATGCCTTTAATCCCAGTACTTTGGGAGACAGAAGCAGGCAGATCTCTGTGAGTTCGAGGCCAACCTGGTCTACAAAGCAAGTCCAGGACAGCCAAGGCTCCACAGAGAAACCCTGTCTCGAAAACAAAAAACAAAACAAAATATATGTATGTGTGTGTGCGTGCGTGCGTGCGTGCATGCATGCATGCATGTGTGTGTTTATGTATGAGAAAAAGCCTAATGTCAACATTTGGCATGCATGTGTGCATGCACATGCGCACACACACAGACATGGGCAGGGAGAGTGAGGAGAGAGACAGAGAAAGAGAGAGGGGAGAAATCTGTGTGCATGTGTTGAAATAACACACTACACTCAACTAATAAGACCAACCCTTACATGTTAATCAAAGAAAATAAAATAACACAAAATCTTTCCACTTAAGCTACGCCCGTCTGGAAGCCGACTGTCTGCATATTTTCTTGATTTTTTTTTTTTTTCCTCTTGATCTCCTCCTCCTCTCCAGGCTACCACTGATAAATCACAGCGTTCAGTGCTGTTTTTAATAAATGGAAAGATCACAGCACGATGGCGGCACGGCAGAGCTCAGCATTTGTTTGATGGAGGTAACACTTCCACAACAAGATGCATTTCTGTTCCTGCGGTCATGATTAAAAACAGAAATCGAGCTGCATATTGATGGAATCAAATGATAGCGGATACACTCCGTGAATTCTAAAAACAAAAAGGATAACCTACGGGTGCCGCTTAATAGTAGAGTGCCTGCCTAGAGTCCCCCAGAGAGGGGCTGGGGTGTAGCTCAGTGGTAGAGCACCTGCCTAGAATCTCCTAGTGAGGGGCTGGGGTGTGACTCAGTGGTAGAGCCCCTGCCTAGAATCTCCTAGTGAGGGGCTGGGGTGTGGCTCAGTGGTAGAGCACCTGCCTAGAATCCCCCAGTGAGGGGCTGGGGTGTGGCTCAGTGATAGAGCACCTGCCTAAAATCCCCCAGTGAGGGGCTAGGAGTGTGGCTCAGTGGTAGAGTATTTGACCTAATTCAATCTTTAGAGACTTAATCCAGTCCCTTGAGAAAGACCCATTCGTGAGAGCAATACCCTCATGATCTTATCACTTCTCAGTGACTTTTCCTTCCAGTTGCTTGCATTAAGGAATTAAGTCTTAACATGAGTCTGGGGGGTGGGGAGGAGGAGGGGCAGGCTACCTTG
The DNA here is from genome assembly GCF_903995435.1 of Acomys russatus. Lineage (NCBI taxonomy): Eukaryota > Metazoa > Chordata > Mammalia > Rodentia > Muridae > Acomys > Acomys russatus. The sequence goes on along the minus strand of NC_067155.1, from coordinate 42,959,839 downwards.
AAATCTACATTCTCAACCTAAAAACAAAACCCAAAAAGCAGAGCATTGCTCTGTAAGCCTGGAATACCAGCGCTCGTGTGACGGAGAAAGGGCACTGAAGATCAAGAATTGACTACATGGCAAGTTTGAGGAAGGTGTGGCCTCTCTGACAGGAGCAGACTGATCCTCCCAGAATCTGGACATGTCTGTTGTAGGGTGATCTGCACTTGACTGAGATTAAAGCCACCCTCCTTTCCTCTGCCCCACCCCAGACTGGGCGGCAAGTCTCATTTTGACAACCCATGCATCATTTCAGACAGTGTCTCATGTATCCCAGGCTGGCCTCGAACTCTGTATCAAGCAGAGCATGAATCTGAAATCCCAGTCCTTCTACCTTTTACTCCTGTAAGTAACAGTTGGGATTACAAATATGTGTGGTGGTGGGTGGCGCACGCCTTTAAACCCAGCACTCGAGAGGCAGAGGCAGGAGGGTCTCTCTAAGTTCAAGGCCAGCCTGGTTTACAAAGTACATCTAGAACAGCCAAGGCTACACAGAGAAACCCTGTCTCAAAAACAAAACAGAACAAAAAAGCAAGTGCATGCCACCACATCTGTTTTAAGCAGTGTTGGGATGGAACCAAGGCAGGCTTCTACAGACTAAGCCACATCCCCAGTCAATTCCATGCTTTTTCCCCCAAAATGGCCAGGGGCCCATTGCACAGTCCCAGTTGAAGCTTGTCTGGCCCTCAAATCAGAAAGCCATGATCCAGGCCAAGCAAGGCATGATGGCTGCATTCTTTGGACACTGGCCAGTGAATAAACAACCCTCAGTCTTGGCTTGGGGCTGGGGAGTCTGTCAAGGGAGGTCCCCAGGGAACTGGATGCTTGGCCATTACACTTCAGGAAAGGCTACACAGACAGGAACGCTGTAGGAGCAGAAAGAGCTGGCCAAAGCATTTTGAGGTGTAATTCAAACACCTTGTTCATTTGGAGTGATCAGTAGTTACTGCAACTGGTATCAGTGGCCTCGTCCTCCTTGCTGTGTGACCTGTGATGACAGCACTGGAGTGACCAAGTCGGCTTAGTCCAGTTGTACATCACCGGGCAGGGCCAGAGTCAATATACAGCACCCCACAATCCCAGATGCTACAATGTGGCCATATATTTTCCTCCTCAGTTGACAAAAGAACACTGGAAAGTCAGTATAGGGCTGATGATAGCTCAGTGGGTCAAGCACCTGCCACACAAGCCTGATGGTCTACATTCAGGTCCCCAGGGTCTATGTGGAAGTCAGGCATAGCAGCACACCAATCTCTAATCCCAGTGTTCTTCCATCTAGATGAGAGGCCCAGACAGGTGAATGTCAGTCTCTTGGGCCAGGTAGCCAAGCACAGGCAGCAGCAAACACCAAAAGATCCTGTTTCAAACAGCTGGGAAGAGGGATGAACACTGAAGGGGAGGCTGTCCTCTGACTCCCATGCACCTACTGACTGGGCCTGTACTCACTTGCACTCACACACGTGACAAGACACATATCATACACATAAAAGTAATAAAGGGAGAGACAGAGAGAGGATGGAGCAGGAAACTGGACAGGACTATGCTTTTATCTTCAACAGGAACTTGGTCCCAAGCATCCACACCCTTAAACATGTCCAAATCTTTGAACCATCAAGCCATTCAAGTAATGCTCCTTTAAGAATCTTAAGAAAAGTTGGAGCAATAGGAATGGTCCAGCGTGTAAAGATGCTTGCAGTCAAGCCTCAGGACCTGAGTTCGATCCCCAGGACCCATCTGGTGGAAGGAGAAAAACAATTCCTGCAAGTTGTCTCTGGTCTCCAAATGAATGCTGTGGCATGCCCATACACACACACAAACACACACACACACACACACACACACACACACAAATGAAAAAGAAAAAACCAAGTGTAATAAAAACAAAAGAAGGAATACTTAAAAGGCAGAGTGGGGAGAGAAAGGAAGGGAGAGGAGCATGGGCTGGAACAACACAGTCAAAGTTCACTATTTACTTGAGTGGAAATGTTCTTATGCAGCCCAGTGCTGTGTAGAAAAATACATGTCATTAAAAAGAGTTGAGAGAGGGCTGGAGAGATGGCTTAGAGGTTAAGAGCACCAACTGCTCTTCCAAAGGATCCCGGTTCAATTCCCAGCAACTACATGGTGGCTCACAGCCACCTATAATGTGATCGGATGTCCTCTTCTGGCATGCAGACAGAGCACTGTATACATAATAAATAAATAAACCTTTTAAAAAAAGAGTTGAGAGAAAGAAGGAGGAGAGGAAAGGAGGAGGGAGAGGCAACCATGAAAAAAGGAAGCAGAAAACGAAGGAGAAGCCAGAGTGGTCAACTTCAGCCTACAATTATGGTAGAGGACCATTTTGCCCTGAATACTTGTGGCCCCATTCAAACTCACCCCAATATGCTGCTGTTAGGAGGTGGAGCTTCTGAGATGTCATGAGGTCATAAGGGTCAATCCTCACAAGTGGTGTTAGTATCTTTGTATGGAGGACCCTAGAGCGCTCGCTATTCTGCCATAGGACAGAACAGGACTCCCATTTATACACAAGGAATTGGATACTCAACAGACATGGCCTCTACCACAAACTTTCTCAACCTGCAGAGTGTCAAGTAGACCTGTTTGCTATTTAAGCCAACCGGCGTATAGTCTCTTTGTTATAGTAACCCAAATAGACTCAGGCGGGTAGAGTGGAGGGGTGAGCTATCTAATAAAATGAAGAGGACAAAGCCAAGTCTCTAGCTTTATTACCCAAGCTTAAAGTGTTACAGCAGAGGCCTGCCCCTATTGGCTCCCCCATCTAAGCCCTGAAAGGTCAGGGCCCAGTGTATCTAGGGAAAATACGCTTGGCAAATCCCCATGCAGAACGTGCTTTCCTTACTCTTGTCAGTGTGGCCAAATAACTAACTTAAGGAAGAAGGAATTATCTGGGAACACAGCTTCAGAGGCTTGAGTCCACATATGTTGTGCAGATAGGATGGAAAAGGTGACTAGGGAGCAGAGTTAGACGGAAACAGCCAAAGATAATAAAATACCCCTGGGGTCTACTCTCCACCCACCCCACCCCCCCCCCCACCCAGTGAGCTACTTCCTCCAGTGAGGATACAACACCGAACATTCCCACAACCTTCCAAAACAGCGCCACCAGCTGGAGACCAGGTGTGAACACATGACCCTGTGGGGGACATTCCACGTTCAAATCCTTATATTGGGTCAATTGCAGCTGAGCCACTATCCCTGGAATGGCATTTCCATAGCATTCTCCCGTTCTCCACTTGTGTATCCACCTTAGTAAGTTAGAGACACTGGGTACAAGGGTGTTCATCGCTGCAGGAAACTGATCATCCGTTTTGGAAAGATAACAGTGGGCCAGGGAGGCGGTTGTTAGTAAAGCAGCATTTGTCTCGCAAGTGAGAGGAGCTGAGTCCCACACCCAGAGGCCAGGTGAAAAAAGCCAGCCCTGGGCCAGCCAGATGGCTCTGCAGGTAAAGGCTCGTGCTGCATAGGCCCGATAATCTGAGTTCAGTCCCTGGCACCCAAATAAAATGTAGAAGGATGGGGGATGGAGAAATGGCTCAGAGGTTAAGAGCACTGACTGCTTTTCCAAAGGTCATGAGTTCAATTCCCAGCAACCACGTGGTGGCTCACAACCATCTATAATGAGATCTGATGCCCTCTTCTAGTGTGCAGGCAGAATGCTGTATACATAACAAATAAATAAATCTTTTTTTTTTTTTTTTAACGTAGAAGGAGAGAAACAGTTCCACAAAGTTGTCCCCTGACTTCCACACATGGGCAATGGTACGTCCGCGCGCATGCGCGCGCGCGCGCGCGCGCACACACACACACACACACACACACACACACACACACGAGGAAAGAAGGGAAGAGGAGGAGGGAGGTAAAAAGGAAGGAAAGAATGAAGAAGGAAGGAAGGGAGGGAGGGAGGGAGGGAAGGAAGGAGGTCCACCAGGCATGGGGCCACACACTTGCTATCCCAGGGTTGGAAAGGCAGAGGCGAGTAGATTACTGTGACTCACTTTTAGCAGCTCAGTAAAATCAACGGAATCCTAGCCCAGCAAAAGACCCTGTTTCCCAAACAAGAAAGATGTCACCCAAGATATGACACCCTAGGTTGCCATCTGCCCCCACATATACACACATGCATGTGCACGTGCAGACACAGAGACGAGGAGAGTGGCTTCAGTTACAATAGAGAAAAACTGAGGTCCTAGAGAGTCCAAAGTTAATTGGCCTGGAAACTACCGATTCCTGTTTCCACTTAGTGTCCTGACTTCTGGCCAGAAGGTCTTTCTCCCTCTGCCAAACTGTTCTATGAAAGACTCAGAAAGCAAATGATTTTTATCCCCAAGGGTTCTGAGCCAATTGAGGCTAAAGGGAGCTGTGGGGGGAAAAAAATATGTTAGAGACGGGACGGCTGCCCAAGTCCCTTCAGTAAGGTCAGATTTCCTGTAAGCTGCAGAAGAAACGCAGGCATTAGCCCAGAGAAGTGGCTGGCCTGACACAATAGCCTCCCTCAAGCTGGGAGCCTTGCCATAGACAGCATTGGCGGCACAGAATCCATGCCTCTGCAAAAGCTAGGGCTGGCGCGTCTTTGAACTGAGGGTAGCTGCTCGGGGGAAATAAGGGGTCCTTTGGAATCAGGGTCTTCTTGTAGCATCCACTGGCCTCTCTTGGTTCTGGCAGTTAGGTTGAAGTCCTCTGCCGCTGAGAGGTCTCAGGGATAGAATGCAGCCAGCTGGCGCGCTTCCAAGCACAGCTGAAAACAGTCTACAGGGGCCCATCTGGAGCCAATCAGTCACACTGGAGTGAAAAATAGCAGATGTCAGAGTATGCCAGCCGCCCCGGGAAACCCCAGTCCTGCCACCCTCCACTGTGGCCTCACAAATCACCCCAGTTTTCATTGCTCACTCGTGCCAGGTGGCCTCTTGGCTTCTGGCTTCCCCACTGCCCCAGAGACCCAGTTGTGGCTGCAAAATAGTTCGCAAGCTGGAAAGGGAGCCTGGAGTCTCTGCTAAAGAGGATCTGAGAGGTTCCCAAGCTCCACATACTCACGGGGACACTCGGGGACATCTAGCGCAACTCAGACTTTTTTTTTTTTTTAAAGATTTATTGATCTGTATTTTATGTATATGGATGTTTTTCCTGCACATATGTATGTGTACACATGGTGTGCCTGGTGTCCATGGAAGTCAAAAGAGGACATTGGAAGCTCTGGAGCTGGAGTTACAGGCCACTGTGAGCCACCTTGTGGGTTCCGGGAGTCAACAAATGCTCTTAACCACTTCCCTAACTCTCCAGCCCCAACTCCACCTTTTTTTTTTTTTTTTTTTTAATGAACAAGGAAACCGAGCCCTCGGCAGGGGAGGCAACTCTAAGAGTGGGCAGTGACCATGTGCAGTGCCACCCCAGCTCCCAGCGAGGTTTGCTTTTCATCCTTAATGTGTTTGATAGCAAAGCGAGGGGCAAGCAGATGGACAGGAGGATGCACATTTGAACTGAGGCACAGATGAATGAGTCGGGAGTGGGTCAGGGATGGAAAGATGATAGGTGGATAAACGGATGACAGAGAGAAGTAGACAGGTGGGTGGATGGAGATGGTAAGATGAGAGATGCTAAAGACAGATGGAAAAAAACAAAAATTAAAAAAAAATTTTAAAAGAAAGAAAAATAAATAAATAAAAGACAGATGGAAAGACATAAGGAAGAAGGGTATCTCAAGTGGGGGGGGATAAAGGAAGAAAATAATACACATACAGGCACAGCAGGGCGCTTTCTTTTTCATATTTGGCCCGTGAAGAGTATTGCCAGGGGCTCAGAGGTTAAGAGCACTGGCTGTTCTTCCCATGGCCCTGAGTTCAATTCCCAGAAACCACATGGTAGCTCGCAACCATCTATAACGAGATCTGGTGCCCTCTTCTGGTGTGCAGGCGTACATGCAGGCAAAACACTGTATACATAACAAATAAACAAACAAACAAACAAACAAACAAAAAGGTCCTGGGTGACCTGCACTGTGTTTCTTTTTACTTATCACCAGGCCAAAGATATTAGAAAAACTATATTGGTCTACCACAACTGGTCATGTCCCTGAGCCCCTGAGGACATAGAATAGGACTCTCACTAGAGTTCACTATGCCTAGGAATCACTTGAGTAAGACCCACTCAGACAAGAGCTGTCCTTGTCAATCTTCCCTGACTTTGGAGTTTGTTATTCCAGCAACTTAGGGACACTGACACAGGAGGATCACAAGTTCAAGGTTAGCCAAGATGACAAAGTGAATTCAAAGCCAATCTGGGCAAAGAAGTAAGAGTTGCCTCAAAAAAATAAAATAAAGTAAAATAGGAATGGCATATGGCTCAGTGGTAAAGCAACCTTCCTATAATCTCCCAGTAAGGAGGTGGGGTGTGACTGAGCGGTAGAGCACCTGCCTAGAATTGCCCAGTGAGGAGCTGGGGGATGTGGCTCAGTGGTAGAGCACCTGCCTAGAATCCCTCAGTAAGGGGCTGGGGTGTGGCTCAGTGGTAGAGCACCTGCCTAGAATCCCCCAGTGATGGGCTGGGGCGTGGCTTAGCAGTAGAGCACCTGCCTAGAATCCCCCAGTGAGGGGCTGGGGTGTGGCTCAGTGGTAGAGCAGCTGCCTAGAATCCCCCAGTGAGGGGCTGGGGCGTGGCTTAGCAGTAGAGCACCTGCCTAGAATCCCCCAGTGAGGGGCTAGGGTGTGGCTCAGTGGTAGAGCCTCTGCCTAGAATCCCCCAGTAAGGCGCTGGGGCATGGCTCAGTGGTAGAGCACCTGCCTAGAATTCCCAAGTGAGGGGCTGGGGTGTGGCTCAGTGGTAGAGCACCTGCCTAGAATCCCCAGTGAGGGGCTAGGGGTGTGGCTCAGTGGTAGAGCACCTGCCTAGAATCCCCCAGTGAGGAGCTGGGGGATGTGGCTTAGTGGTAGAGTGCCTGCCCACAATCTCCTGTTCTTTTGCCCAAGTATCTTAATCACAGTAACAAAAGCCATCCAGCACTGTTATATTAGCTTTTCTCTTTGTCACCATGACAAAACACCTGACAGAAACGAGAGAGGAAAGGTTTCTTTTGACATACAGCTTCAGTCCTACATGGCGGGAAGGGATGGTGGAGACGATGGCAGTGGGAGTGTCTGAGGGAGGCTCCTCATGGCAGTGGGAGTGTCTGAGGGAGGCTCCTCACACGTTGTGTGGATCAGAGAACAGGAAGAGGGGCAGAAACGGAGCTTGACTATAACGCTCGAAGGCCCTCCCTAGGTGACCTGCTTTCGCCAGTCACGCATCCTGCCCCCGAAGCTCCCATTATCTTCCGATGTAGAGTGCCCAGCTGGGGACCAAGAGTTTAAGCACATGAGCCCATGATGGATATTTCACCATCAAGTCAACACCTGCTACGTGTAGGAAAAGAACGACATGGACGGCTTAGAAACATTCCAGATCGTGTGCAGCCACTAGATGCCTCGGATCGTCTCCTCAGTGGATAAGCAAGAACTAAATCCGGAGAGTGTAAGACAGACCTCCTGTCGTTTGGAGTTCCCGCTTTCTTTCTGTGGCTGACCAGGAGCACCTTAGGGGAGGAAAGGGTCTAATTTATGTTATAATACATCACTGACGGAGGTCAAGGCAGAAATGTGAAGCAGAGACCACAAAGAACTGCTGCTCATTGGCTTGCTCATAAGCTCTCGATCCGGCAACGTTGTTATACAACCAGAGTCCACCCGCCCAGGGGATGGCGCCTCCCACAGTGGGCTGGGTCCTCCGGTGTCAATTAGCAATCAAGGCAATCCCCAATATGAAGATGAAGAAATGCTTTTTGCTCTCTCGATATCTTTCGCTGGCTTCAGCTCAAAGAATGCACGTGTGCCAGAGCTGGGAGATAACTCGGCTGGTAAAGGGCTTGCTGCTCAAACAGCAGGACCTGAGTCCGAGTCCCAGAACCTACATTTAAATAAAATAAGGGTGATGTACAATCCCAGCACTGCGAGGGAGGGGGGGGCAAAGACAGAATCTTGGAGCTTGCTAGTCAGTCATTCTTTCCTACTTGGTGAATTCCAGGCTCTACCTGAATTATCTCAAATAATAAGGTGGGGCCAGTGCAACGGCTCAATGGATAAAGGCTTGCTACCAAGCCTGGCAACTGAATTTGATCCCCTGGACCCATAATGGGAAACGGAGAGTCCTGAGCCCTGAAAGTTGTTCTATGGTTTCCACAAGTATGTGGTGGTGGGCCTACACATATAAACAATAAATGTTAAATGTATTCATATATATTTATAGATGGGACCGGAGAGAGAAATGGTTAAGAACACTTACTGTGCTTGTTAAAGGCCCAAGTAACAGTTCCCAGCATCCACAGTTTGGCTCACAGTGGCCTGTAATCATAGCTCCAAGGGACGGTTTCTTCTGACCTCGGTAAGCACCTGTACTCACATTCTCTCTCTCTCTCTCTCTCTCTCTCTCTCTCTCTCTCTCTCTCTCTCTCTCTCTCTCTCTCTCTCTCTCTCCCCCCCTCCCTCCATCCCTTCATCCCTCTCTCTCTCTCTTCCCCTCTGTGTGTGTGTGTGTGTGTGTATGTCTGTCTGTCTGTCTTTCTGTGTCACACACACTCACATACTTAAAAGTAAAACAGGGCTGGAGAGATGGCTCAGAGGTTAAGAGCACTGCTTGCTCTTCCAAAGGTCCTGAATTCAATTACCAGCAACCACATGGTGGCTCACAACCATCTGTAATGAGATCTGGTTCTCTCTTCTGGTGTACATAAAAGAATAAAATAAAAATAGATAAATAAATAGATAGATAGATAATTTAAAAAATAAAAAAATAAAAGTAAAACAAATCTTTTTAAATTACTTGTTTAAAATGTGGCTGGCTCATGAGAAAAGACATCCAACTTCCACACACATGCATACAAACAACACACACACACACACACACACACACATACAGTTTGTCCTTTGGACAGACAAAGGCAGTGTTGAAGCAAATATTCTTCCCCTCACACTCATCCCTCAGGGCTGGTCACTAAATTCAACTCACAGCATCCAAGTGTGCCCACCCAGCCCCATCCTTGCGCTGCTGTGCTCAGAGCCTAGCCTGCCTCATTGACATGCAGCAGTTGTAGCTGTGCCCCTCCCCTCCCGCCCCGCTTCCAGATCACTGAGAACTGGGGCTGATTTGAAAATGTCAGGCTCTCGTTAGCAATTCCGGTGGCCACGGCGGTAATTACGCCTTTTCATGTTCCGGCGTGTTACACCGCATCAAAACTGACACAGAAGCCTGGTTTTATAATATCACGGCCTGGAAATAAATGTCTAGAATGATATGAAAATGTACTAGGAAGAGATTAATAACTGTTCTTCTAGGAAGAAAGATAGCCCTTTTCAACCACTGTATTATATATTTTTTCCCTTCTTAAAAAAAAAAAAAAAAAAAAAAAAGCCTCTCTGATAGCGACTCTCCTTGAGGGCCATTGAATTATGTTATCATCTCAGGCCCTCATCACCTCTGTCAGCGGCAGGGATGAGCCACCAAAGGCAGCTGGGGGGAAACCCAGAAGCAAGAGACCCAAGGAACACCAAGCAAAGGCCTCTGAAATGGATGCCTCTGAGCCCAGGCCCAGCCCCAGGCCAGAGTCTTCCTTCCCAGGGGCAGAGCCTGAGTCTCCTGACTTATGGGCACCTCCGCAAAGCAGGATGGTTGTCCAGGAGTCAAAGAGGCACCAATTTGATGAGAATGATGGTGCACACCTGTCATCCCAGCACTCAGGGGGTGGTAAGGCGGGAGCATTGGGTGCTGCAGGTCAGGCTGGGTTACATATCCAGACCTTGTCTCAAAAAACTAACAATCAACAAAAGATACATACATATACATATACATACACATATACATACATATATGTGTGTGTACATATATATGGAGAGGGGGGATTTATTAGAATGATTTATAGGCTGTGGTCCAGCTAATCCAATAATGGCTGGCTGTGAACAGAAAGTCTGAGAATCCAGTAGTTGCTCAGTGCAGGAGGCTTGATGTCTCAGCTGGTCATCAGTAAATGCTGGAATACTGAAGCAGTAGGCTTTAGTGCCAATAAATAAACTGACAAGCTAGCAAAGTGAAAGAAAACAGGCAAAGAGCAAAAGTGTCCCTACGTAGGACTCCAGCAGAAGCTGTGGCCCAAATTAAGGGTGTGTCTTTCTGACTCAAGATCCTGATTAAAAGCTTTTTGTATCTTCCTACCTCGAAGTTCAGGATTAGATATGGATCTACCCCCTTCAAATTAAACTCTCTCTCTCTCTCTCTCTCTCTCTCTCTCTCAGGTATTGCCTCCTTTTTTTTTTTTTTTTTTTTAATTTTAGTTAATTCCACACATAGTCAAGCTGACAGACACAATATCCATCACACCCTGAAAGACAACACTTGGCCATACAGGAGAGTTCTTCTCTCTCGTCTCGGCAAGGGCTGTCCATCTGGTGGGTAATGCAGGAAGATGCTAGGCTAGGAAAACGAAAAGAAGAGAAGGAATAAAAGGAAAATGAGGAGGGAGAGGAGGAGAGAAGGTGAGGAGGATAACAGGAGGAGGGACAGGGAAGGAGGGGAAGGAAGAGGAGAAGAGAAGGAAGTGGAAATGGGGAGCTGTGGGTGGAGGGGAGGAGGAAGAGGAGATGAGGAGGACGGGCATGTGGTGGCTTGAATGAGAAACGACCCCATAGGCTCCGGCATTTGAATACTTGGTCCCAGTTGGTGGGACTGTTTGGAGAAGTGGTACAACCATAAATCACTAGGGACAGGTTTTGAGTGTTGATTGCCTCTCTCTGCTTCCGGTTCATTCTCTCTCCTTCCGGTTCATTTTCTCTGCTCGTAGTTCATTCTCTCTGATTCACGCTTGCAGTTAAAGATGTCAAGTCTCACCTTCTTGCTCCTGCCAGTACATCTGCCTGCTGTCAGGCCTCCCCACCAGGATGGACTCTTATTCTTCTAGAACCATAAGCCCAAATAAACACTTCTTTCTATGGGTTGCTTTTGATCATGTGTTTTATCACAGCATTTAAAAAAAAAAAAAAAGGTAACAACACAGTCCCCATCAGAACCCAGCTTCCTCAGGAAGCACGAAGCCTGGGTTCATGGGGGAGGAAAAAGCAGGAGGATCAGAAGTTCAAAGTCATCTTTGGTTACATAGCCAGTTCGAGGCTAGCCTAGGCTCAGGAACACCTGTCTCAAAGATGTTGAAAACCCAAACTCTGAAGACCACAGGACTCCCGAAGAGCTTTAGTCTATGCCAGAAGGCTAAAGAGTGTCATGTCAGCAGACGGTAGATGTACTCGCCAGGGAGACATTAAAGCAGATAGACAATGCAGCCCTGCGCTTTCCCCTCAGAACTCCTTATACATGGGGCTTCCAGAAGTTGCTGCCCAATGCAAGGGAGAATCTTCTCTTCTCAACTAATCCTTCTAGGAAATACCCTCACAGAGAACTCTACATCCTCGTCCACAGAACACAGACATAGCCCTCCTAAGTGCTCATCAGTCACCGCTTTGTCCCAGACCAAGCCTGGGGCAAAGGGACAGGAGGAGGATGCTGATAGACTCTTGGCCACATTTGCATTATAGGACTGAGATATATGAGGGCGAGGTGAGAAAGGGGCAGTCATCATCTCTCAAGCAAACAGCAATCTTCAATAGGCAGGAATGGGCAAGATTAATGAGGCCAGCTCCTGCCAGCTGCTTAAAGGGACTTGAAGGCTTTCGATGTCGGTACATAATGATGACAGAGAAATTAGAACTAATTAAGAGAAAATGAAGCTCAGAGTGGTCTGGCGGGTCCTTTCTAGCTGAGCCTAGAAGTGCCTCCAGCTTTCTTGGAGACTGTGTGTTACCCAGACTTCTCGTTGTTGTGAAAGACATCTAAGGCTAAAAATAAATTGGAGGGTTTCCCTGGGCTCGGGTTTCAGAGGTCTCAGTCTGGGGTTGGCTGGCTCTGTGACATCAGGGCTAGGGTGAGGTGGACCATCATGGCATGACAATGGGAGCACATGATGGAGACTGCTCACCTCACAGAGGCTGAGGACAGAAAGGGAGCATATTTATGCCAGTGAGTTTCATTCTTCTTCCTCTTTTCCTCTTGTTGGATGTTTCTATCCACATTCAAGATTGGCCTTCCCAAGTTCTCCCAGGAATTACCCGGAAGTATGCTTTACAAATCTCCTAGGTGTCTCTCTAGCCCAATCAAAGTTCACCATGCATATGGGCCACAGACTCTGGGACACCTCTAGGATGAACGTCTTGTTTCACCAGTTCACCCTCTATGTCCTTTAGAAATGCAGAATCCAGGAACTGGGGTGATCTGTCAGTCAATAAAGGGCTTGCTCTGCAAGCAGAACGACCTGAGGTGGGTGTAGCCATGTGCACCTGGAGCCCCAGCACTATGGCAGCCTGGAGACCAAAGGATCACTGAGGTTCTGTTCTAGCTTGCGTCCCGTTGCTGCGATAAATACTCTGACCAAAAGCATCTTGGGGAGACAGGGGTTTACTTCAGCTTACAAGTTGCACTCCATCATAAAACCAAGGCAGGATGGAAGAGACCATGGAGGGATGCTTCTTACTGGCTCACTATCTCTGCCCCACGCTCAGCTACCTTTCTTACACAGCTCAGGCCCACAATGGGCCGGACCCTCCTATATCAATAAGAAATCAGGCCGAGCGTGGTGGCGCATGCCTTTAATCCCAGCACTCGGGAGGCAGAGGTAGGTGGATCGCTGTGAGTTCGAGGCCAGCCTGGTCTACAAAGTGAGTCCAGGATGGCCAAGGCTACACAGAGAAACCCTGTCTCGAAAAAACCAAAAAAAAAAAAAAAAATCAGGAAAATGCCCCCACAAGCAAGCAATCTGATAGAGGCAATTCTTCCGTTGAGGTTACCTCTTTTCCAGGTGTACCAAGTTGACATCCAAGATGAGCGATCACAGGCTCTGTGAACCTGCCAGCTTAGTGCCAGCTTAGCTCCAGATTCAAGGAGAGACACTGTCTCAAAGGAATAAAGCAGAGGGTAATCCAGCAAGAGACCCAACATTCTTCTCTGGACACTGCACACATGAGCACATGCACCCTTACGTGCATATATGTATACACCACACACATAGATCAGACATATAGTACATAACATACAAATACATATATGCATATGAATAGGCTGACAAACAGATGAGTAGATAGGTAGGTAGACAGAAAGCAAGTCGGGGAGTGGCTCAGTCAGTAAAGTGTTCACCTTGCAAGCATGAGGACCCGAGTTCAATCTCCAGAACTCACATTAAAAACAAAGCAAAAACAAAAGCCAGACACAGTGGCAGGTGCTTATCATCCCAGCACTGGAAAGGTGGAGGCAGGATTCCTGGCGGTGTCCCACCTGGTGAGCTCTAGGTTGAGTGACAGACCCTGTCTACAAAAACAAATAAGGTAGATAACAACCAAGTAACAACAACCAAGGCTGTCCTGTGGCCTTCATCCACATGCATGCCACACATATGCACAGCATACACACATGTGGCCAAAGACAAAGAGCACACATGTACACACACACACACACACACACACACACACACACACACACACACACACACACACTAAAAGAACAGAGACCCATAACTCAGTAAATTACAGTGCAAGCAAAAAGCCTGTGCCATCACCTCCCCCTCCCCACTCAACCTAAGCCTCAGAAAGCAAAATAAAAATCTTTAACCCAATTATGTCAAACCCCACCGGATCCATTTGATCCGGGAAAAAATATCATGGCTGGCAATCACAGAGAATATTAAGGTATTAGCAGCCACGGTTTTAGAATTGCCTTGGAAGGGAGCTGGGAATAATCGCACATCAATTGCTCAAAAAATCAGCAGTAAAAGAAATTTACATTAGTGTATAAATTACCCTCCCAGCAATATAAATTAGGATTTTATACCTCCTAATGACAACAGTACAGGCCCCGGCTGTGCTAGGCAGAGTTCCTGGAGGAGGGAGCCGCCGCCGAGCCCTCCATCCATCAGGCACCTGGGTCCAAGTGCTAAAATGAGACACAGGAGTGACTTGGATCCAACCCTGCCTGCCTGGAAGGCAGCCCAGCTGGAAGATTCGCCAACTCAGCCAAGCACCACCAGGGAAGGCAGACGACTCTTCAAGGCCCAGCCTGGGTCCTGCAGAGAGCAGAAACAATCTGTTTCCTGTAGTGCTCCCCAGACCGTCTTGGGAGAGACAAAGGCACTGGACTCTCCGGAGAAGCTGTTGCACTCCAAGCAGTTTTTTTGTAACGAACATGAGAGATCTGGTTTTACTACGTGCTACCGTAACAGAAAAACCTCGGATCGGGAGTTTATGAAGAACAGAGGCTTAAACCAGGTCCGGTAGTGCACAGCTGATGAAATCCTAGCACTCCGGAGGTGGAGTTAGGAGGATCAGGGGTTCAAAGGTCAGGCCTGGCTACATAGGCGCCTGGAATGCATCAGAAATGATCTCATGCAAGAAGAAAGGAGACTGGGCCAGCAAGATGGCTCAGCAGGGAAAGGGCCTTGCTGTCAATCCTGAAAATATGAGTTTGATCCCCACAACCCACACAGTAACAAGAAAGAACACATCCCCACAGGTTGTCCCCAGAACTTCACATGTGCACTGTGGCAAACACAGATACACAACACACACACATACCACAGACACACACATACCACAGACACACACAACACATCACACACACACACACACACACACACACACCACACACACACACACACCAGACACACCTCAAACACAGATATACATACACATACACACACCACAGATAGACACCAAAGACACACACACCACAGACACAGATACACACACACACCACAGACACATACACACACCACAGACACAGACATACACATACACCACAGACACACACACACACACACACCACAGACACAGACATACCCACACATATACCACAGACACACACACAATACAGACACACAGACACACACCACAGACACAGACTTATCCACACACACACCACAGACACAGACATACACACACCACAGACATACACACACCACAGACACAGACATACACACACACACATCCCACATACACACCACATGAAAATGGGGGGGAAGGAAAGACAAGAGAATAACTAGAAGAAGTAAGGGAGGGAAGGAGAAAGGGGAGGAAGAGATATAGAGAAAGAGAACGGAGATTTAATTCTCATAGTTGTGGATGTTAGAAGTCCAAGGTCAAAGGTCATGTCCCATCATCCCATGGCAGATGGTGGAAGGCCAAGAGATAGGGCAGGTGTCATATTAGCTACCTCTGCTTCCCTGGGATTTCCGTGCTTGACAGAAACAAGAAGAGATAGATTTTCTTGGGTTTGTGGTTTTGCAGAGGTTCGTTCCATCCTGGCAGGAATGACCTGGTAGAATGGCTTAGCTGACAGCAGCAGGAGGTGTGGTAGAAGCTATTCACATCACAGTAGTCTGGGTACAGGAGATAGAAGGTGGGTGGGGCAGGGGGCGGGGCGGGGAGGCGGGGACGGAGGCGGGACCTGCACACGGCTCTCTGAATCATGCAGCCAGGATCCATTACTATTAGCTACTGCCATATCAGGATCTGTATTATTTATTTTCTTGTCACTGTGGCAAACGACCTGACAGAAGCCACTTAGAGGAGAATGGGTTTATTCGGGCTCACTGTTTCAGAGGGAGCAGTCCAGAGTAGCAGGGATGGCACAGCGCCGACCGCAAAGTCATCATGGCAGTAGGCATTCATAGTACAACTTGGCTCATATCTTGGCAGACCAGAAAGGCCAGTAACTCCAATCCCAGGGGATCCAATTCCCTCTCCTGTTTTCTTCAGGCATCTGCACATGTTCACGCATATACACAGGTACATAATTTTAAAATAAAATAAATCTTTAAAATGGAAAAAAGACAATGTCTAGACTAGCCCAGATTGGCTACATAACCTTCAAGGCCCCGCCCCAGCGACCCTCTATTCCGAGCTAGCCTACTACCTCTGGATGTGGTGCAACCAGCTGGGACCCAGTGTTCAAACGTGATCCCGTGAGGAATATTCCAGATTTGAACCCTAGCAGAATCTGACATCACAGATTAGATTGGGAACTAACTGCTTACGGATCCCACAGTGGGATGACGGGGAAAGTGAGGTTAGTACACACACTGTGGCTTACAAGCTGTGCAGGAGCAACCTAGTTCCTGAAGGTTCTAGAACCTGAATGTGTTCATTGCTTTTCCCATTGCTTTGGGGAAACACATGAGGGAAATTAACGAATTTAAGGGAGGAAGGGTTTATCGTGACCCATGGATGGAGGGTACCGTTTATCACCATGGAGATGGCACAGCTGTTGCTCGTGTGACATCCACATATAGACCCGTTCGAGTTGACAGTGAAGTTTAGCCATCACACTTAGCTGGAGTTGGTGGCACCCGAAGGACAGAAGATAAAAAGACAGGACGCCAGTAACCTAAAAAGCGCCCGACACCCTGGAGGTCAAGGTCAGTCCTTCACCTCGCTGAATTCCCTGACAGGTTGATTCTCAGATGCCCCAATTGACTTGATCAATTAATTAACATGGGAGTGAGGTCTCCATGAGAATATTTTATCTGATGATGTTTTAAAAAAATCCCCTCAGAATAAAATCTAATGTGTCACTTATCAACAAACCTCCATGCATTTTGGTGAAATAAACATCTGATTCTGGAAAGGGGAAAAAAAAAACTTAATAAAAACTGCTGTTGGCTCTCAACTGATTTACACAATCACTTTCAGCCTTCACCCTGACAATTCCCTGGAGAGACACCAATTATCTCCCAGGGATGTTGGGAAATTCTCAAAATACTCTTCCAAAGAGCATGAATCTTTAATACATTTTAGCTTTTAAAAACTCAGATCATACAGCACTTTTTCCAGGAAGAAAAAAAAAATAACACTGCAAAGTTTGGAGGGAAGTGAAATCAAAGATAGAAGGCTTGCCAACACATCCTGGCAGGCAACAGTTTGTGTTCCCTTTCCATTGCTGTGACAAAATACCTGAGGTGGATCAACTTAGGGGAGGAAACATTTGTTTTCTGGCCATGTCCCTGGACTCATGCTTCTGACCCTATGTGAGACAGAACGTCATGTTGGGCATGTCCCATGGGCTGTTCGCCTCATGGGAGCCGAGAAGAAGAAGAGGGAAAGAGGAGATGGGGAGGAAGAGGAAGAAAAGACTAAGAACAAAATATACCCATCCTCAGAGATCCATGTCTGCCAACCAGGCTTTGCATCCTGGTAGCCATTAAGCTGTGATTCTGTCAGTGAATAAATCCACATATGAGGTCAGAGTCCACGTGAGGTCCAACGGCCTGCTTCTCTACACTGCTACACTGGGGACTTCAACACATAAGATTGTGTGGGATGACATTTCAGATTGGAGTGGTAACAGGGATAGAAGGTTTTCACCCCCAGAGTGTCAGGGGATATGTATTATAGCACCGCTCAGTGCCAGTCACTGTCGAAAGAAAGGAAGGAAGGAAGGAAGGAAGGAAGGAAGGAAGGAAGGAAGGAAGAAAAAAGAGAAAAAAATCTCAGACTCATTCCTTTTACCCTTGGGCTTGAAAGTAAACATGCATTGTAAACAGAGGCCAAGAAGTCACGAGATAACCTGCTATCCTTCCTCTGAGTGCAGCCAGGTCTCCCCCTCCAGGGGACATGGTCAAATATGAGGCACCAGACTACGTGTGATAGCAGGTTACCAAGAAGAGACTTGATACCCTATGAGCATATACAGGGGGAGGAGGTCCCCCTCAGGCACAGTCATAGGGGAGGGGAATAAGGGGAAAATGGGAGGGAGGGAAGAATGGGAGGATACATGGGATGGGATAACCATTGAGATGTAACAAGACTAAATTAATTAAAATTAAAAAAAAAAAAAAGAGAACAGGGGGGAAAAAAGAAGTCACGGGGGGGGGGGGAGAGAATTTTGTTCTTTGTTCTTATTTTTGTTTTTGCTTTTTTGCTCCCAAAGGTAAAGCCTGGCTCTCACTGATATGTTTGGCTTTTTACTAGGGTTCTGGGGAATCAAACTCAGGTCCTTATGCTCAGATGGCAAACACTTTACTGACTAAGCTGTCTTGTGTACTCCATCACCCCGGATCTTATGGGTGACAGAACAGCCTTTTATTGTTCAAGATGAATCTTTTCAAACCCACAGCGGAAGAGCTCTTTCGCAACTTCAGGATTGTGATTCCAGAAGAGCCAATTTGATTACAGTGCAAAACTATCTACCTAGCTCCACAGTGGGTAGGGAACTGTGTTTAACCATGCAGCCTACTGTGTAAGGAACCACTCAGGCCTGTATAATAGGACCCAAGATTTTAAAATTCTGCAAGTACAAATTTCAAGGAGCGTCCAAAGCTATGTCCTTAAGATAGGACTGTGACACCCCAGAAGAAGGCAGTAGTGTGCTGCCCCACACAATCATCCCAGGCACCTTCCAAGCTATATCCTCCATGATAAATGTAATTACACACAGATTGTGGCTCAGTGGTAGAGTCCCTGCCTAGAATCCCCAGTGAGGGGCTGGGGTGTGGCTCAGTGGTAGAACACCTGCCTAGAATCCCCCAGTGAGGGGCTGGGGTGTGGCTCAGTGGTAGAACACCTGCCTAGAATCCCCCAGTGAGGGGCTGGAGGTGTGGCTCAGTGGTAGAACACCTGCCTAGAACCTTGGTTCTGGTTTGGGTCAAGAATTTCAATATGTATCATTTTATTTTCCCTCCAATAATCCTACTCTTCATTTCTTAAGACCATAATAACTGGCAGAGCATAAATTAGGTTTCTTTCTTTTTTTTTTTTTTTTCAGATTAGGGTTCTTATGTATTTCTGTATGCTGCGTTCATATGGGCGCGTGCAGGTGTGCGCACATACATGGAAGCCAGAGGTCAGTCTCAGGTATCCTTCCTCACATGCCATCCACATTGTATTTAAGAAAGAATCTCTTCTTTAGCTTGGAGTTTATTAATTATGCCAGGTTTGCTGGCCAGAGAGCCCAGGAGATCCTCCTGGCTTTGTCTCTTTTGCTCTGGGATTCTGATACGTCTAACAACCCACCCACCCCCCCTTTTTTTTTAATGGTTTGTAGGGTTTGAAGTCAGGTCCACAGGCTTGCCTGGCGAGCAGATTACCAACTGGGCTGTTTCCTCAGCTCTCATTTATGGTTCTGAACCCAGGTCTCTCACATCCATTTTGCATCGCATTCTGTCAGCTCCTGTCATGCATTTCCCTTTGTCCCCTGTCGCTTGCTTGGCTAAAAGTGCTTGTCAGGTTCTGTTAAATTCCGGCCCTCCACTCTGTTGAAACAAGCAGTTGGTGGGAAGACAGCCTTCCTCAGAGGGTCGTAACTGCACACAGCAAGAAGCAAAGTGGGCCCTCAGGAATATGCTCTGTGCGTGGGAACCTTTTTTTCTTATGGATTCTGCCATTAACACTTAGAGGGAGTTTTACTCTGGAGAGGAATTTGTCAGGGAACAGATCTTTCTTGGAATAGATCTTGCTGAATACTGTCACATTCCTGGGTGGGTGCCTGTCACTCCTTGGGCATTTTTCTTTCCTTGGCTCAGCTTTCCTCTCCTGTCTGGGGCCCTATACTTCTTTTCCATGGAGTTTGCAGATCAAACACAAGATGGCTGACGACTGTATAAGAAAGTGAATCAGAGTGTTCCTACCTGGGATGACAAATGTCCACCTTCTCCTTCCCGCCCTCCCTCCCTCCCTCCCTCCCTCCCTCCCTTCCTCCCTCCTTCCCTCTCTCTGCTATGATAAAACACCATGACCAATATCCACTTAGGGGAGAAAAAGGCCTATTTGGCTTATGATTTCCAGTTACTCTCTGTCATTGAGGGGAAGTTAAGGCAGGAACTGAAGCAACTAGTCACATCACATCCTCAGTCAAGAGTAAGAGAGAAATGAATGTACTCTTGCTTGCTTAGGACTTAGCTTCCTTTACTCTCTTAAGTTGTTTAGGAGCCCCTGCCTAGGGAACTGTTCTGCTCACAGTGGGCTGAATCAATTCACCTTCTAGACAATTCCCCAAAGACATGACCACAGGCCAACCTCATCTAGATAATTTCTCAATTGAGGCTCCATTCTCAGATGATTTTATGGCAAGTTAACATTTAAAACCAACAAGCAGAGGGCATGAGATGACACCTGGCCATAGCTGATTCCTTTCAATTCATCTGTATTCCTCATTGGCCTCCTTCTTGTGACCACATACTTGACATGAAGCTACTCAATAGAAGAAGAATTTATTTGATCTTGAAGTTTGAAGGTTTGAGGGGACACAGTCTATCATGGCAGATAAGGTGTAGCAGTCGCCACTAAGAATGTGCAGTCGAACTCTTTATACTCAGTGGTACAAAAACCAGAGAACAGACCGGAAAAGGAGCCCTCAAACTTCCTCCAGGTAAACTCTACTATCTAAAGAATTCATAACTTTCTAAAATAGTAGCAACAGCTAGGGAGCAAGTGTTTAATTTTAAATTTCTTTTTGAAGTAGTGGAGAGAGAACCCAAGGCCTCATTCACTCTAGATAGGCACTGTATAATAAGACACACTTCCAATCCTCAATGAGGATTCTGGGCAGGTGCTCTACCACTGAGCCACGCCCTCAGACCCTCACTGGGGGATTCTAGGCAGGTGCTCTACCACTGAGCCACACCCCAGCCCCTCCCTGGGGGATTCTAGGCAGGTGCTCTACCACTGAGCCACACCCCAGCCCCTCACTGGGGGATTCTAGGCAGGTGCTCTACCACTGAGCCACACCCCAGCCCCTCACTGGGGGATTCTAGGCAGGGGCTCTACCACTGAACCATACCCCAGCCCCTCACTGGGGGATTCTGGGCAGGTGCTCTACCACTGAGCCACACCCCAGCCCCTCACTGGGGGATTCTAGGCAGGTGCTCTACCACTGAGCCACACCCTCAGACCCTCACTGGGGGATTCTAGGCAGGTGCTCTACCACTGAACCACACCCTCAGACCCTCACTGGGGGATTCTAGGCAGGTGCTCTACCACTGAACCACACCCTCAGACCCTCACTGGGGGATTCTAGGCAGGTGCTCTACCACTGAGCCACACCCCCAGCCCTTCACTGGAAGATTCTAAGCAGGTGCTCTACCACTGAGCCACATCTCCAGCCCCTCACAGGGGGATTCTAGGCAGGTGTTATACCACTGAGCCACACCCCAGCCCCTCACTGGAGATTCTGGGCAGGTGCTCTACCACTGAGCCACACCCCAGCCCTTCACTGGGGGAATTCTAGGCAGGTGCTCTACCACTGAGCCACACCCCAGCCCCTCACTGGGGGAATTCTAGGCAGGTGCTCTACCACTGAGCCACACCCCAGCCCCTCATTGGGGATTCTAGGCAGGTGCTCTACCACTGAGCCATACCCCAGCCCCTCACTGGGGATTCTAGGCAGGTGCTCTACCACCAAGCCACACCCCCAGCTCCTCACTAGAAGATTCTAGGCCGGTGCTCTACCACTGAGCCACACCTCCAGCCCCTCCTTGGAGGATTCTAGGCAGGTGCTCTACCACTGAGGCACACTCCCAGCCCCTCACTGGGGGATTCTAGGCAGATGCTCTACCACTGAACCATGCCCTCAGCCCCTCACTGGGGGATTCTAGGCAGGTGCTCTACCACTAAGCCATATCCCCAGCCCCTCACTGGGGGACTCTAGAGAGGTCCTCTATTATTGAAGCACTCGTCAGCACTTCAGTGTCTAAGCAATCTAAGCAGGTGATGTACCATGGACTCATGCCACCAGACCCTAAAAGGGGGATTTTAGGCAAATGCTCTATTGATGAGCCACACCCCGAAGACACTTACTGGCAGACTCTGTGTAATCACTCTACTGCACATCCAGCACTTAATATTAGATGTCCCTATCTCTAGAATTCTGAAAAATACAATTTATATTATTTATGTCTTCCTTCCTCCCTTCATTTTCTTTAGTGGTACGAGCGTGTTGAATCCCAAGCTTTGCCCATGCTAGGTAAGTACTTTATTACATCCCAAGACCCAGTACCAATGAAAATCATGATTCATATCTGACCCTACATGTACAGCAACAATAAAAACAATTAATATACTTGGATATTGAGTATTTTCTAAGTTCTTAAATACTTACAACTCTTGATCGGATGAAGTAAACATAATTCTACCATGATATAAACTGAATATAGGCACTAGGTTAAAAAAAAAATAAAGCAGAACAAGGCTGTGAGAGGGTTCCATGAGTAAACCATTTGCTATACAAGTGTGAGAACCAGTGTTTGGATCTCCATATCCCCATGAGTGCTAGGGCAGTATAGTGACCCAACTGTCCTGAACCCAGCTCTTGGGAGGCAAGATATGATACCCGGAGCAAGCCTGCTATGTAGACTGGCCAGGTAGACCAGATGCCCATTCAATTAAGAGTCCCACCCTCAATTTAAAAAATGGAGAGTGACCTGGGAAGACTCCTGATGTCAACCTGAGGCTCACCTACACAAGCACACATAGGCACATGCACCTGGACACATATGTAGGCTCACACAGGCAAACAGACATGTACAAGTCCACATACAGACATACTTCAAATGTGTGTGTGTGTGTGTGTGTGTGTGTGTGTGTGTGTGTGTAAAACAAGCCCATACTCCTCCAGATGATAGAGATAAAAATCCTTAATAATATAGTAATAAATAGACATTGGTAATATACAAAATCCAGTATAGGGATGGAGGCAGAAGCATCCTGAGTTCTAGAGCACCCTGGCAAGTGAGGGCCAGTGAGGGCTCAGCTGGCTAATGACCTGAGCTCAGTCCCAAATCCACAAGGTAGATGGAGAGTACTGACTCCCACAGGTTGTCCTCTGATATCTATACATGCACCATAAAATATGTACAGAGAGAGAGAGAGAGAGAGAGAGAGAGAGAGAGAGAGAGAACAAGTAAATGAAAATGTTGTCTTTTAATTAAAACAAACACACGAACCAAAACAAAAAGATTTAAAAAAAAAAAAATCCATGGATGGCCCCAAGGCAGACATCCTGCCTTCTCTCCAAACAGTGTGTGGAGAGGTTGCCTTTCTATCTCAGCTTCCTACAAGAGAAGAGAGATGAAAAGGGGGGTGATCTCTGCACAGCCGAACATTAGGCGAAACCCAGAGAGAGTCTTGTGGAAGATCAGGAGGAAGGATAGAGGGACCTGGAGGGGACAAGAACTCCACAAGAAGACCCACAGAGTGAACTAAGCTAGGCCTGTGGGGGCTCACAGAGACTGAAGCGCCAACCAAAGAGCAGGCATGGGCTGAGCCTAGGTCCCTACACATCCGTAGCTGATGGACAGCTTGGTCTTTTTGAGGACCCCACCAAGTAGTGTGGGGCTGTCTCTGACATGGACTGTTGCCTGCTTTTGAGTCACTTTTCCCTAGCTGGGATGCCTTGTCTGGCCTCAGTGGAAGAGGATGTGATTAGTTCTGATGTGGGTTGCTGGACGGGGGTGGGAGGGCTCCTCTTTTCTGAGGAGAAGGGGAGGGGAAAGGGGAAGAGGATGGGAGGGGAAACCGAGAGGAGAGGAGGGAGGGGCCTGAGATCGGGATGTAAAGTGAATAAATTAATAAATTTACTAAATAAATAAAAAAGAGAGAGAAAAGCCATTTTAGAAAAAGAAAAGAGCCAGGCAGTGGTGGTGCACACCTTTAATCCCAGCACTCAGGAGGCAGAGACAGGTAGATCTTTGTGAGTTCAAGTCCAGCCTGGTCTACAAAATGAGTCCTACACAGAGAAACCCTGTCTCGAAAAACCAAAAGAAGAAAAAAGAAAAGAAAAAAAGAAGAAGAGAAAGAAAAAGAAAAAGGGCTCTCTGATTCCAGTTCAGTGGCTGTAAAATACAACATCACTGTTCCTTGTTGCCATGTGTAGCAAGGCAGGTTATTTACTGCTGAACATCACCCAAAGGAACTGACAAGTGGGGGCTTGACATTCAGCTGTGTTCAGCTCCTGACCTTATGCCCCTTAGCACAGTCTGCCTGAGAAGGGGTGCCTTTTTCTAATTCTCTCAGATGAGTGAAAGGATCCCACTTCAAGCAGATGTTAGCCTCCCGTGTTGCTCTGAGTTTTCCACTCCACTGTACTAATATGACCCCGAGGCCCCTCAGAGCGATGCAGTTCTGCCACAAACCACTCTGTGGGCTCCGTAGGGTTCTGTTCTGAGCCCTCTTAGCCCGGGGCTACTTTTGAAAGAATTAGAGCCGGCTTTCTTGGAATAAGCTGTCCCTGATCTCCTGCCTCTCCATGCTGAGAGCTCTGGTCAAAGCTGTGAATTTTCATCACATGGCTTTCTCTTGGCCTTCTCTCCTGTCTTTCATTATTCTTGCGGCGGCAGTGACAGAAAGGCTCCCACTGACAGGAAATAGATGCGTCTGTTGGCATCCACAGGCAGCTGCTGAGCGTGTCCGATGATGGAGATGTTGTCCTGGATCGGCACCCTCTCAGATCCAAACACTGTTCTGCAAGCACTAAGCAGTCTGTGTGGGATGGCTGCATGCACTATAGAGGCTTGCCTTATCAAAAGGAGTGCCGTGGGGAAGTGCAGGAAGTTGGCCTGGGGAGATGGCTGTCTTGGGAAAGTGTCTGTTGGGCAAGCATGGGGTCCTGAGTTCAGTCCCCAGAACTCACATTAAAAAAAAAAAAAAAAAAGACCAGAGCAATGGCAGACCCCTGTAATCCCAGCCCTGGAGAGGTAGAAAGAGGAAGAGCCCTGGGGCTACTGGAAAGGCAGCCTATCTTACCTCATGAGACCAGTTATTAAAAAACAAACAAACAAACTATCTCAAGAAAAAGAAAAAAAAAAAAAACAGTAGGCACAAGCAAGACAGTGTAGCAGGTAAAGGCAGCAGCATGCCAACCAGAGTTTGGTCCCCAGGACCTACCTAGTTGCAGGAGAAAATGGACCTCTGAAAGTCATCCTCCGACCAACACACCCCCCCCCCAAGGCACACACATGTCTACACACATACATGCAAAATAAACAAAGAATAAAGTAAGAAGAGGTTTTTAAAAGCTACAGTGGATGACTCCTGAAGAATAACACCCAAGGCTGTGTGTGTCCTCCATACATATGCAGAGATGTACTTGAATACACAGAAACACACATGCACACACACACACACACACACACACACACACACACACACACAACCACTGATGATGGCTCGTCTTGTTTGTCAACTTGACTACATCTGGAATGAACTAAATCCCAGAGAGCTAGGCACTCCTATGAGGGATTGTCTCGATTGGGTCCTTTGAGCTGAGGTGACCCACCTTAAATCTGGATCCTTTGATGCCCCGAAGACCCACGACACACCTGGGCCACACCTCCCGGTGGCAGTTTACATAAAAGGGGTGTGAAAAGGGACACTCTAGTGATTTGCCTGCTTGCCTTCCCTCTTGCTGGCAGGTTCATCTACACTGCTGCTGAGACATTCCTTCACTTGAATTAGAACCAGCTTCTTTGAGATTCCAGCATGTCATTCTCCAGGAATCCTCTGGGACTCCAGCACCAGGACTGGAACCACTGAGTTGGTCTTGGGGATTGAGCAATTACTGGGCCCTGGGCCTTTCCATCAGGGGACAGCCAATGTTGGCCTAGCAGGATCACAGTCTATAAGCCATTCTAATAAATCCCTTCTTAATAAGTCATAAATTCATTCTGTCCCTCTAGAGAACTGATTCAAAGTGGCTCAACCTGAGAGTCTTTTCTTCAGCAGGGTCAAGAACCTGGCTTTACCTGAGTGGGGGTCCTAACAGACTACAGAAACTCCTCAGGGAGCTGGCCACTGGCAGAAAACCCCCAGGAAAAATTGTGCCTAACATTCTGCCTGCAGACCAACACCCCAGGGTTCTACCTACCATGGTCTGCTTCAGCTTTTCCCTTCTTTTCTTTTATTCTTTTACAATCACTGCCAAGTGTCTCTTCCATGCCAGTTTCCATATGCCACAGGGAACCCAAGTGTGGTGGACTGAGGGTGAATGACCCCATATGTTCAGATATTTGACTTCTTTGTTCCCAGCTGGTGGACTGTTTAGGAAGGATTCGGAGGCGTGGCCTTGTTGGAGGGAGTGTGCCTGTCTCTGAGGGTGGCCTTTGGGGTCCCAAAAGCTCACATCAGGACCAGCCTTCAGCTTACTGATCCGATGTGGGCTCTCCCTCTCTCTTTCCCCTCTCTGTCTCTCTCCTCCCCCACCTCTCTCCTCTCCTCCCGTCCCCTCTCCTCTCTCCAACACTCTCAGGGAATCTAAGTGCCCTCAAAATAGAGAGGATGAAGGACAACTGGCTAGGAAACCTCCAGGGATTCTGTAAATATTGGCGCAGCCGCAGCTCGGCCATGATCTTGAGCGCTGATTTACCGTCATTGGAATATCTCAGCCAGCGAAGGGCACCCTCATAAAACATCACTGCAGCCCTCCAAAGGGGAGGAGAAGCTTCCCCGTGCTCCGGGCTATGAAACTCCGTCAGTGTGACCTGCAGTCCAAGAGGGAATCCTCAGCAAAACAGAAGAACATTCACACACACGCAGAGGGGTCTCAAGGCGAGAACAGCTGCACAGCCATGAATGTGGAGCTGTTTAAACAGACTCGCCTTAACCAGAAAGTGGTGGCTGCTGAGAGTGGCTGCCCCTGACAAGTTCATGTGAGGCAGCAATCAGATAGCAATGCCCAGTTACCAGTATGGTTCCATTTCCCCTTCCTGCCTAATTCCACTTCCACCTTCTTTGCTTCCACAACTGGGATTGCTCACAAATGATACCGACTAGGATGCTGGGTTGTTTTTCTCCATCGATTAATGAAATTAAAGAAGGGGAAAACAGCTCAGAACAAAGTGAAGGTGGAGTTTATTGGCAAGAGTTACAGACTGCTTGTGGCTGGAGAGATGACTTGACAGTTAAGAGGGTCTTGCAGAGGACCCAAGTTTGGTTCCCCAGCATCCACATCAGAAGGCTGATAATTGCCTCTAACTCCAGCTCCAGGGTATCCGATGCCACCTGCTGGACTCTTTGGGTATTGCACTCACCTGTGCATACACAAAGACACAGACACAGACACACACAGACACACACACACACACACACACACACACACACACGCATACAATCAGAGTTTCAGACATGTCAGTTAGAGAAGAGACCTCAGGATTGAGAAACAATTGACTCTAAGGGGGGGGGGGAGGATGTGCGTATTCTAGGTTCAAGTATTCCTTCCTGGTAACCCCAACAGACCTGTCCTCTGTTGGTTCTAAGGGACTCATGTGTTCTTTTTGGCACAAGGATTGGGTCTCCTGCTCCCATCCACAAACACAGAAGCAGTTGCTGATAGGGTCTCCCCTCCTGGCACACAAGCACAGAAATCATGTCTGATTGGATGGAGTCTGTCACCAATCAGTAGACTCTGAGGGCTTCACAGTGGAATGGAAACTGACAACTTTCAGGGAAACAAAAATGTATGGCCCTTTGCCCTCTGAGGAGCTCACAGCTTTCTAAACATCTCTGATGGAGAGGTTTTGTGTGTTTGTGTATGTGTGTGTGTTATGTGTGTGCAGATATACACACGCATGGTGCACATGTGGAAGTCAGAGGACAAGCTTGGGGTCAGTGTTGGGGTACCCTGTACTTTTTGTTGGAGACAAGCTCTGTCATTGGCCTGAAACTTCACCAAGAAGACAAGCTAGTTAACTTGCAGGTTTCCAGTGATCTGCCTGCCCCCACCTTCCACTTGCAGATCCATGCCACCACAGCTGGAACACATCTTGGCCCAGGGTTTCAGGAAAGTTTAGTCCAGCATGGCAGGGAAGACATGGCTAGAGTGGGTCAGCCCCTGGTGGTGGGACCTTACAACAATATCTCTTCCCATGACACTAACCAGGAAGTGCATGTCTCCTCCATGAGACTAACCAGGAAGTGCATGCCTCCTCCCATGACACTAACCAGGACATATATGTCTCCTCCCATGACACTAACCAGGAAGTACATGTCTCCTCCCATGACACTAACTAGGAAGTGCATGTCTCCTCCCATGACACTAACCAGGAAGTACATGGCTCCTCCTATGACACTAATCAGGAAATGCATGTCGCCTCCCATGACACTAACCAGGAAACACAGAGACAACAGGACCAGAAGCAGTGATCACACTGATATCTGGCCACCAATGACTCAGCTCTTTCAGCCAGATTCTACAAACCACCGAAAGCTAGAAAACAGATAGTCAAACATTAGACCCAACCAACCACAGTCCCCAGGGAGAATTATCCAGACTTGGGGTCTGGTGTTGGGGCAAGGGGGGGTGGTGACTGAGTCATGAAGTATCTGATCTCATCAATGAACATATCCATTGACAGCACTGTGGCATAATGGGATCTCAGGGGTGTGGTGGCTAACTCTAATTCTCAACTTGACATGAGCTGGGAAAGGCATCTCGGCGAGGGACTGTCTGCATCCGGTTGGCCTGTGGGGCACTGTCTGGGTCTGCTGCTGTGATGAAAACACTCTGACAGAAGTAACTTTAAGGAGAAAGAGTTTGTTTTTGGCTCAGACTTCCAGGGAGATTAGGGAAGACATGGCAGCCGGCAGGGAAGACATATGGCAGAAGCAGCATGCCAGACTGCCACACTGTACCCACCATCAGGACGTGAGGCCAAGCATAAACCCTCCGAGCACACCCCAGTGACGTACTTCTTCCAGCCAGGCTCCACCTCCCAAGGGTTCATCAACCTTCCCAGACAACGTTATCAGATGCGAGCCAAGTATTCAAATACATAAACAGAATGGGGACATTGCACATTCAAGCAATAGCACAGCCATCTAAAAGGGGGCATCTAGGCTAAAGAGATGGCTCAGCATATGAGAGCGCTCATTGCTCTTCCAGAGGACCGCAGTTCGGTTCCCAGCACTTACAACTACCTGTACCTCCAATTCCAAGGGCTCTAATATTCCCTAGCCTCTGTAGGCCCATACACACACACACACACACACACACACACACACACACACACACACACACAGTATACACTCACACAGATACACAGGCATATACATAAATAAAAATCTTATTATATGCCTGTATATATAAGATTTATTGTATTTATATTTATAAATCTTAATACATGTGTATATATACATATATTGACATTTATTTTAATATATAGTATTACATAATAGTATATATATTAACCATCACAAGGTACAAGCATCCAGCACTTTGGCTGATAAGCAAGATGCTGATCCTAATGCAGGATCCCAAGCTATCCACATAGCCAGCCGGCCAAAAGGAGATGCATTTAATAAGCCTACCCCATCCCAGGCAGCCTGTGACCTCCGATTAACCCCGCATTCTGAGAAGTGACCTTTCACCCAGGAACAGGAAGGAGCCCTGCCTGCCTTGACAAGTTCCTGTTATCCTCCCAGCATCCCAGGCACTAAATCACCCAACAATGGCTACAGGTCTAACCAGCTTGTAACTGATTTGTTCACGGATCAAAGTCATCTGACGGAGCATCTGTAAGCTGACCCAGGCACGGTGTGCACAGCTGTAGGTCTCTGCACTGAGGCTGAACCAAGCCAATGGATTAGCAGTGAGGAAGCGCCTTTGAGTGAGTCCCCCTAGAACCTGCCCACCCCAAGACCACCCAAGCATTGCACTCACATTTCTCTTGCATCAGGCTTTGCCCTGGGTAACAACGAGACAGGAGTGAGATTTATTAACAGGTGTGGGGTGGCGGGGGGGGGGGGGGTGTTTTTGGTTTGTTTGTTTTTCCCCTGTTTCACTCACCTCACTGTCTAGAACTTCTCCTGCTTAAAGGAATAGAGCAGGAAATCTCTGTAAGAGACCTGATGGGGCCGAATGAGGAGACCTAAGAGGTTGAGGACAGAAGCTTACCTTTCTGGAAGTTAAATCCCTCACAGTGAGAAGACCAGTGAGATGGCTCCGTAGGTAAAGGTGTGCTTCTCACCTAAGCCTGGCAATCAGACTTTAATCCCTAGAACCCACTGAAATGTCCAAGGAGAGACAAAGGCGCCTTTTGACCTCTGTATGTACACGCTGGCATACACGTGCCCATGTGTACTGTAGTTACCTTTCTCTTGTTCAA
Source organism: Acomys russatus (assembly GCF_903995435.1). Classification (NCBI taxonomy): domain Eukaryota; kingdom Metazoa; phylum Chordata; class Mammalia; order Rodentia; family Muridae; genus Acomys; species Acomys russatus. Next base: position 42,929,580 of record NC_067155.1, on the reverse strand, counting down.
GACAAGGTCCCTCTGTGTAGCCCTGGCTGTCCTGGAACTTGCTCTGTAAACCAGGCTGGCTTTGAACTCACAGAGCTCCACCTACCTCTGCCTCCCAAGTGCTGGGATTAAAGGCGTGCGCCACCGTGCCCAGCCTTAGTTACTTTTCTATTGCTGTGATAAACACCATGACTAGCACAGTTAATTGGGCTAACAGTGTCAAAGGGTTGGAGTCCATGATGGCAGAACAAAGTCACGGCAGCAGGAAGAGCTGAGAGCTCACGTCTTGATTCATAAATAGGAGGCAGAGAAGGGTTCACTAGGGATGGCATAAATCTTACTGGAAACCTCAAAGCTGGCCCTCAGTGATACCCCCATCCAACAAGGCCACGCCTCCCTATCCTCCCCAGACAGTTCCACCAACTGGAGACCAAGCATCGAACATATGAGGCCATTCTCATTCAAACAGACACACATGTGTGCAAGTGCGTGCGCATGCACGCCGCACACACACACGCACACAAGAGGGAGGGCTGGGGGGATGAGGGGATTACAGAAATGTTCGGTAGTCAAGAGCTCTTAATGTTCTTGTAGAGGGCCCAAGTTTAGTTCCCAGCACCTGTGTCAGGCAACTGTAAATTGCCTGTAACTCTAGCTACAGGGAACCTAAGCTTCTGGGCCTCTATTGGTACCTACATACACCTACACACACACACACACACACACACACACACACACACACACACACACACAAATGTATATATGTATACATTTACATATATATGTATGCTCATACATATACCAAGGCATACAAATACACATTTTCAAACCTTAAAAATAAATCTTTAAAATAAAAGAAATGGAGGGAAAAAGGAAGGAAGGAAGGAAGGAAGGAAGGAAGGAAGGAAGGAAGGAAGGTAGGAAGGAAAATAGGTAGGTAGGTCTGAGAACCGCTGGACACGGTTGGGGCTCATGCCCCAAACTCCAACACTCAGGAAGCTGAGGCAGTTAAGATGACAGCGAGTTCCCAGCCAGCTTGAAACACAGAAGTTGTGAGAAGGAAATGGCATGAAACCAATGGGAGGCAGGGCATTCAGCAAACAATTAGACCACAAGGGCAGAGCCACAAGTGGGGTAGCCCACTCCTTCTGCTCTCTCCTGACCCATGTATCCCCTCGCCTGGGTCCTTACAGAACCTCAGCCCCGCCTAGCCCATAAATGAACCCCTGAGCCTCTCAAGGAGAAACATGTTTTCTGGCCATTGAGTATTTGCCAAGGCCCAATCACAGAGCCACAGTAGAGGCCTAGGTGGGCTGAGGATGCGGCTCGGTGGGTCTGTTCCCAACAGTATGTGGCGCAGGCAATGTGATGTTGAGCACTTGTCCTCCAACATGACAGGTTCTAGAATCACCTGGGAGATGGGGCTCTGGGCATGCCTGCAGGAGATTATCTCGTTTGCCTGCTTGCTTACTTGTTTTTCAAGACAGGGTTTCTCTGTGTAGCCCTAGCTATCTTGGAACTCAGTCCGTAAACCAGGCTAGCCCCAAACACAGAGATTCGCCTGCCTCCACTTCCCGAATGCTGGAACTAAAGGTGTTTATGACCACACCCAACTACGGGGTATTATCTTGATTGGTGTGGGAAGATCCTCTTTAAATTTACTTTTTTTTTTTTAGATTCATTTATTTGTTATGTATATAGTGCTCTGCCTGCATGTGTGCCTGCATGACAGAAGAGGGCATCAGATCACATTATAGATGGTTGTGAGCCACCATGTGGTTGCTGGGAATTGAACTCAGGACCTCTGGAAGAGCAGGTGGTACTCTTAACCTTTGAGCCATCTCTCCAGCCCTTTTATTTTTTTTAATTATGGGAGTTGATATTATGGGCACATGTGAGTGCAGTGCCCACAGAAGCCAGAGGAGGGTGTCAGGTATCCCTGGAACTGGAGCTACCAGCAGTTAGGTCAGAGCCACATGAAAAAGGTGCTGGGAACCAAATTCAGTTCCTTTGTGAGATCGGAAAGTGCTTTTAACCCCTGAGCTGTCTCTCCAGCCCCAAGGAACACTTATCTTAATTGTGGGCAGGCCCATTGCCTGGATAAGGCATCTTGAACCATAGAAATGGAGGGCATGGACACAGCTCAAGCATGTATGCATTCACTGCCATCCTAGGTGTGTGTGCCACGAGGCCAGTGCCTCATGCTCCTGCTGCTGGACTCCCCTGACATGGGGGACAGTACCTTGACCCGTGAGCTAAACAAAATCTTACTTTTTAAAGTTGTTTTTGTCACAATGTAGCTCTAGCTGGCCTGAAACTTGCTATGTAGACTGGGCTGGCCTGGAACTCTGCTTCTGCCTCTCAAGTACTGGGATTAAAGGAAGTCACCACCACACATAGCCCTATCTCTCTTCTAAGAAAGACTAGATGAACCAGGCGGTGGTGGCGCACACCTTTAATTCCAGCCCTTGGGAGGCAGAGGCAGGTGGAGCGCTGAGTTCGAGGTCAGCCTGGTCTACATAATGAGTTCCAAGACAGCCAGGGCTACACAGAGAAACCCTGTCTCATAAAGAGAGGGGGGAAGGGGGAAGAGATGGAAATACTAGAGGGCTCAAGATGTAACCAGTAGGTGGAGTACTTGCCTAACAGGCATGAATCCCTAGCCTCCATCCCCAGCAACACACAGACCAGGCATGGTGGTATCACCTATACTCTTAGCAATTGAGAGGTCTAGAGACAGGAGGATTGGTTCGAGTTCATCCTAGCCCTTGGCTACATAGTAAGGTTGAGGCTATCCTTGGACAGAGAAGAAGGAGAAGGGGGGAGAAGGGGAGAAAATGGCAGGTAAAAAGGGTGAGAAACAGGGAGGGGAGAAGAGGAGGAGGAGAGAGAATGGAGAGGGGAGGAGGGAGAAGGGGAGAGGGAAAAAAGAAGAGGAGATGAAGGAGAAGACAAATGATAAAAGAAATGAATAACACTGACATCTGGCATGTTAATGACACCACAGTTCCCTGGATAAACTTGTTTAGAAATCTTGCTTTCTTCTTCCTGGGTATCACTGATTAAACTAAAATGAGCCATGTATGAAATCCTGCCACTCCACCATGTCTCAGGAAAGAGAAGACATCCCCAGGATGCCCTCCCGCCCCACCCCACCCAACCCCACTCCCATTCCCCACAAGCTCCTGTCCCCCTTCTCAATGGAAGAGGGATCAATGTCACTGCCAGGGCTCACATGTCATCAGCACTGACAGGTACCACTGAGAGCCCGCTGAGAGACGGTTATCCCGCTGACAGTGTCAGCTGTTGCTCTGTGTGTCTTTGGTGAGATGTCACATCAGATAGAAGGAGCCGGCGGGGAAGAGCCGCATCGCAGCGAGGAGGCTGCGATGGAGAATCAGCTCTTGCCTCTTGTTTACAACAGAGGTGCCCGAGCACCTTCCTTTTTCTTTTCATCCTTGACACATAAATCACTGCTCCAACTCTAGCTCTGAGCCACCCTCAGACCTGGGATTACACCAAGTGCCACCACACCTAGATTTCTTTTTAACATGACCCATAGAGATCAAAGTCAGGACCTCGTGCTCACAAAAGGTGTGATGGGCTAGCTTTGTCAACTTGGCACAGCCTGGAATCACCTGAGATGAGACTCTCTACTAGGGAATGGCTACCTGGGTTGGCCTGTGGGGGACCGTCTTGACAGTTCATTGATGTGGGACAACCCAGCACACTATGGGCAGCACCATTCCCTAGGCAGAGGCTCCTGAACTGTCTAAGAGTAGGGAGAACAAAGCTCAGCACAGCCCTTGTCAGACAAACTTAATGAAGAACTGGTTTGTAAGTGTGGTGTCAGGAACGATGTGCTGTGTAGAAAGTTGGGTGACACCACCCAGCTTTCATAGTGCCTTTTAAGTATCTGTGTGTATGCCATAGACTGGGGCTGCTCCCAATGTTGCTCTATATCAATTCTCCTAACCCTATCAAGGCTCAGGGAAGAGGCAATGGGCAGAGGATGGAGCCAAGTAATATGAAATACAAACTTCATGGCTTGACACGGCCATCGAAATCATGAGCTCACAACGGCTACGGTCACCTGCACAAGACCTGCACAAGATAGAGCCAGTCAAAATTCTGTCATAGACAGAAGAGGTGCTTTTCCAGGCCCCACCCCTTCACTGAGGAGCCATTGGCAGTTGACAGTTGGGGAGAAGGGGACATTGTGGAGAATCATATTTTTTTTTAATGTAGTTGCTTTTTTCCACTGCTCTGATCCAAAACAAAAGCAACTTAAAGAGGAAGGGTTGGTTTTAGCTTCTGGTTCCAGGGGAGAGTCCATTGTGGCAACAGGAGTAGAAAACTGGCTAATTACATTTTCATATGCACACAGGCACCATTTTCTATTGGGGGAGGGGGTCCTATGTAAGACAGAGAGGGAGGGGCATATATTCATTTCTCTCTCAACTCTCTTTCAGATTCCGTATTTTTATTGCCTGTATTTTGGAAAAAGTCGGGAGGAGGGGGGGCTTTGGCACAAGCCGGAGGACCACTTTCAGGAGTCAGTTCTCTCTTTCTACCATGTGGCACCCAGAAAGTGAACCCAGGTCATCCAGCTTGGCAGCAAGCCCCTTTACCCACTGAGCCATCTCACCCCCCCACCCCCCACACACACACTCCAAGCTCATGACTGTAGGTGTGAATGGCTGCTTTGACTTCTCCACAATGACAGACTATAACCTGGAATCGGAAACCAAATGAAACCCTTTCCTCCTTAAAGCTACTTTTGTTGGTGTGTTTTATCCCAGCAACAAGAAACGGCACTAAGACACTCTGTCAGTGGATGCATTACCCAGTACATGGGTAATAAACTTGCATAGTGGAATATTATCCTGCCTTTGAAAGGATGAAATCCTGGCATGTGCAACAAAATAGAGGAATCTTGGGATACACACCATCCTCAGTGAGACTAGCTAGACCCAGAAGCCGCGTAGCGCACGCCTCCGTTTATATAAGTCATCCCCAAATTGGCAAATTCGAAGACAGAATGTAGATTAGTGGTTGTCTAGAGGTGAGAGGATAGGGGCTGGGGGAGATTAAAAGGCAACAGCTGAGGGGTGTGGGGCCATTTGTAGGGGGATGGTGGGTCGCTGTTAAAACTACTAGATGCTGTATGTATCCGTAAGAAGTGCTCCCTCTAGATCTGTGCTCCCTCTAGACCTGTGCTCCCTCTAGATCTGTGCTCCCCAACCTTCCTAATGCTGCCCATCTTTATACACTTCCTCATGTTGTGGTGACCCCCACCCCACCAGAAAACCGTTTTCATAGCTATTTCATAACTGTAATTTTGCTACTGTTGTGAATCATAATGTAAGTGTCTGTTTTCCGACGGTCTTAGGTGACCCCCGTGAAAGGGTCACTTGACACCCCCCCCAGGGGTCATGACCCACAGGTTGAGAACCACTGCTCTATGCTTCTCTGCATGTGAAAGAAACATGTTTTTATCATAAGGTAATCTGGAGTTGAAACCGCTATTAATAGCCAAGCGTGACAGTCCATACCTGTCATCCCATCACTCAGAAGGTACAGGCAGGAGGATTAAGAGTTCAAGGTCATTCTCAGGTACATATCAACTTCAAGACCAGACGTTCAAAATAAAAAATAAAAAAATTGTGGGCTACATGATGACCCTGGACACCAAGCAGGATCTCTTGAGTTTTGTCCTTGACATCCACACTGTTGGAGAGAACAAGCCCCTCCAAATTGTTTTCTCACCTCCATATGAGGGCTGTGGCATGGACCATATCTCTCTCACACACACACACACATACACACATTTGCACAATTAAATGCAATTTTTAAAAATTAGCTCTTAAGGAAATAATATTTTTTTCTCATCCTCCAGGAAAATGAAGGACCTGTGAAGACCACAAGGGCCAGGCCTGGTGGTGAACATCTGCAATCCCAGCACTCTGACTGAGGCTGAGGCAGAGGGATCCCAAGTTTGAGGCCAGGCTGGACTACCTAGTTGGACTTGCCTCCACCTCCCACTTTTATTTTCCCTTTATCCTGAGCTATTTCCTGCCCTGCACCCCACCACCCTGTCTCTCTTGGTGTGCTGTTTTAGCATAACTTCTTGAGCTATTTGTAGAATGCGATGAAGAATAAATAAACCAGAGAGCTACTAGTCATAGCTAATAATGAAAGCAAGGCTTCAGGGAGCCCTTTCATAAAGTAACGCATCTGATTGTCACATGTAGCAGACATTGCATCGACCTGTGATTAAGTCAATTTCACAGATCAAGACACTAGCATATGAGGTGGCTCAGCAGTTAAGAGCACTTGCTGCTCTTGCAGAGGACCTGAGTTCAGTTCCCAGAGCCCACATCAGACATCTCACTATCACCTATAACTCCAGCTCCAGGGGATCTGACAC